>NC_142935.1:23635763-23638263 GCF_046866305.1 Octopus bimaculoides
ACATACATATATATATATATATAAACACAAACACACACATACACACACACAATCGCTCCAAACGCATACACATATATTTTCTTTTAATGGTACATGATGTTCTGTTTCCGCGTTGTCACAAGTTTATCGTTTCAGTTCTTGATAGAAAAAGCTCAGATTCGGATACATGACAGACTTATAAATTTCACTTCATTAGTACATGTACTAAATACTTTAGCTCCCGCCACCGCTTAATTCGAGTGTGTCTCCAAATTTAGCTGACTCAATAGCGAAGACTGCGGAATACATCTAAGTCAAAAACAATATAAAATTACCGCAAAGTACTTGGTGAATGACTGTCCTTAAATAAACTTATAAAATCGCTCTGTTATGGAATGCATTCATAAACACCAACTCAAGGAATACTGTTGGAACATTCCTATCAAAACGGCTGTCAAATATAAGCATAACAGGCCGGTTATTGTTGTTTGGGACAGAGGGGCCAATGTATCTAACAACATAAGGGTTAGCTGCCCTGCAGATATAAATATCTCTTTGAAAAGAAAAAAGAGAATATCTATGGACAATAGCTTCGAAACCTCTAGCTTCTATATCCAGACTATGAATTCATATTCATACCAAATATAATGGAAACACTAGGTTTTATTAGTGAATGCTTAAAGGAGAATCTGGATAAACTGGGATTTTCAGAAAGAGAAACTGACCGGCTGATTCGTACATTACAAGTGCAATCTGTGAGGGGAACAATAAAAATGTGCAAGACTTTTCTCAGGTTCGAAAAGTGAATCTGTCTGTGTATCTTTGTTGGAAACTGGCTACCTCATCAGTAGAAAATTTAGAATAATTATGAAATAGAACAAACATACATAAAGCACATGCACTGACTCAAAATGCTGTACATATAGACATACATGCACAAGTAAGCTGTTGATGCTGTTGAAATTCCAATGATGGAACATTGAATCTAGGTTAGAAACCGGCTCTTTCTTTATTGGTAAGAAATCTTGAAATAAAACTGAACAATGACATACATACATACATGAAATTACCTACGGACAAACTTTACCATATTGAAACCGATGGGCCAAAATGATATAAGTGGAACCTTAAAATTAAAACAACTACCAAGTTATAACACAACCGGCTAAATATCGTTTTTTGAGACTACAAAGAAATATGTTCTTTGCAGAAATCAGCTTCCCACTGGATACTATTGTGATTACAAAAATAATAGCCGTACATAACTACATGAAAACCATTACTGCATTACAGCAGCAAAAACATGAAATCTGAATCGAATATGCTTCTTCTCTTTCTAAATAACATATCACCCGTTAATTAGTAATAAAGGCCGAGTAACTCTCTGCATTCAGAAATATTCTATGCTTTTCTAAACGAAATAAATTGAACAAAATCAGACGTTTTCGTTTGCATAAAATTGCCCGTTTTAAAACACTGGAAAGGAATGTTTTTATACATCTTCCCATAACTTTTAAAACTTTTTCACTGGATTAATTATATTCATAGAAATTCTCATTAGCCTACATCTTGTTAAGCAGATTCATCTTCTGACATCAAAACGCTTAAAACAAGGGAAAGCAGAATTTCCATAAATAGGAGAACCAGCGACAAATGTCGCTTTTGTGAAATAAAATAACTTCAAACGCATCACACTATCATATCAAACATCTGGATACATATAGCATTAGATTTTGAAAGACATGTATAGATTTTTGTATGTAAGTATGTATGTATGTATATATGCAATTATTCAATTTTATTTCAAGATTTCTTGCCAATAGAGAAAGAGCCGGTTTCTAGCCTAGATCCAAGGCTCCTTCATTGTTTGCAGCAAATGGCTTCTGGCGACGGAAGCCTGAACTACAACGGGCTTGTCCCACAGAGAAGGTATCCGGTTATTTCTGGATACCCCCTCGTATGTCTGTCTGTCTGTATGTATGTATGTATCTAGCTATATATTTATACACATATACATGCATACATACACACGCACACATACATACATGCATACATACACACATACATACATGTGTGGACGACTGTCCATATGTATAGAATGATTTGCGCCATTAACGGGATTTTCTCTGTATAACACCATTTAGAAATGATTTATGGTATCTCCAAATTTATTTTACGTGCTCATAGAGACATTCTCATAAACATTTAGACATACACACAGTCTAACATATACACCCATGCGTGCGCGCATTCAAACACACACACAAAGATATATATTTATATATATACATACTTGGGCACTCAGAAAACATGGACCTTTCTATACGTGTAGTTAGTTGCATATGCTTTATCTATTTATGGCATATCCCACACATACATCCTTCCCAGCAAACTGCCGTCCATTTCACCAACATATACACGTCTAATATTTCCAACATCTCCATAGAGAATGGCAATATCGGACAATATAACGGTGAGTAAAAATAAAGATAGATTGATCGGCCAACCGACATACCGACAA
>NC_142935.1:23645763-23648263 GCF_046866305.1 Octopus bimaculoides
ACACATAAACAGAATTATCTTTGGCTATGCAAGGTGCATCGTTTTTGAAAGGTCATCAATAACATAGCCCCGTACTTATTAAGAGAACTCTCTAGTCTACATATATCATATTAATAAACCGTGTGCCAATATGTGTAAGCAATTACGTCTATGATTACAGGCGCATGACAAGGTGAAAGATGCGTTGTAACATGTTAAAACACTTTAAACAATTAGTTTAATTCATCTTGGATGTGCATTTTGAAATTTATTTGCAGACAAAAAAAAACGACCCTAAACATACGGATGAAATATAAATGTTATGATAGTGCTTTTAGAAAAAAAAAAAAAAAAAAAAAAAATATATATATATATATATATATATATATATATATATATATATATATATATGCGAAATGGAAAAATAACTTAATAGTAACAACACCGACGTGTGTAGTTCGATGCATAACATTTGAAAAACAATCTCGCATAGCATATAAACTTACACATATATATGCACACGCACTCATGTGTGTATGTGTGAGTTACTATGATACTGAGTGTTAGTTTCAATTCACACCAGCGCACGCACACATACACATATACACGGTGCAATGAGTAAATTGTTATCATTCTACATTTTTAATTTCGCGTTTGTACATTGTTTGTTTTTGATTTTGTTGAGTACACAGTACAGCAGGGTTAGTTGGGTAACGTCTGTGAGAAAAATAGCACCATGAAGTCATTCGTTCTGCCAGAAATTTGGAAACGACATGCTTTACTCCTTGGCATTCGCGCCGGAAGCTTCAGTACGAACATAATGTGAATGCCCAGAACAACCGTTGGCTTGCCGTGTCCCCAAAATATGTACTGAAACAATGTAAGAGATAAGAGATTGCTCTGGGCTCAGATTAGGCAACAAAGTGGAATTTTTGGGGGCTGTGACACTGTATGTGGCTTGGATTTGTATTTGATGACTGTTGCTTTAAGTATTTTATTTAGATTTTCACTGACGTAGTGGTAAGAACAGGGTACGTAACAGTAGTTTCGAATAATAATAAAAATGGTAGTTTTAATCATCCCATAGACAGGCAAACATTATAAAAGTAGCGGTTTTCACTTTAAAACTAGCAATTTTGAAAATTTCAGCGCGATCGGATGACCAATACTCGAGTTATAAGCGCACAGACAGACAGAACGGGATTTATATATTATTATATAATATATGTATGCATCTATGTATGTAAGTATGTATGTATGTATGTATGTATGTATGTATGTATGTATGTATGTATGTATATATATATATATATATATATATATATATATATATAATTTTTATGACACTTTGGCCAATTAGTTCAGAGCTTGTCAGTTGGCTCCGCATTTACTAATCTTACCCTGTACGGTGTGAATGCAAACGTCAAATTGAAGGGCAGGCGAAATTGCCGAGTGCGATCCACATTATATCAAATGAAACTTCGTGTTGCCTAAATCGTGCACGATATAGTCTGCCCTCGTCCAATGACTTCTGTTATTTCTTTTTTTATTTAATCTTTGTCAACGAAGAAACGTAGAAATTAGAAAATAATTCCGATTTTACGAATTCAAAATCAAAAATCAATATGAATTTTGCACAGGGCCTCTGAATAAACAGAAGACAGTATATTCGATTGACTCTGTGCAGAAAATATGACTGATATCTATTTTATCGTGCTTCACACCACCCGTCACTGTTGAGTATATAGGTAGACGGAATATAGAATATCCACAACATTTGATACAACTCACACTGTCAATATTATGTTATTGTACACACCTAGAAGAACGTGCTTCTTTTTTACTCACCAAAATGAATAGAACTTCGGCTAGGAGGAATTTTGATGTCATATCTGCAAAATTTGATACGACGCACGGGATTAATATTAATATAGTTTTTAAAATATTAAAAATAAGCGTATATATATGGAGTAAATAAACAACAATCAAAAGAATAACATAAAGAAGGACAACAGCTGCATGAACGGTGGTGATGCTCACAATGACTGTAAGATGGAGGGAGTAAGGGGGTTACACTAAAATCTCTTTGCAATATTGGTAAATTGAGACTATGTAAGTGAAAACTCGAGTGATTTCGCTTACGAGATTTCACACTAAAGAGTAAAATGTTTCTCTTTAAAACTGAAAAAAGAAAAGAAAAACAAAACTTAAGAAAAAATTCCTCAAATGCAAAATACGAATACACACGCTCAGAGACTGCATATAAGAAGCACTGAAACACACACACACACACACACATACACACACACACACACACACACACACACACACACACGCACGCACACACCTCAGCTATACGCTGAGAAATTGAATGTATTTTGGAGAAATGAAAGGAATGATGTAAATATTTGCAAGAGCTTATAAACACTGGGATACACACGAGCATATATTTCAAAGTTACACATATACCGCACGTACATACGAACATATACATAAATACAAGTATACATACACACACACG
>NC_142935.1:23653263-23668263 GCF_046866305.1 Octopus bimaculoides
TGGATATTCTAACCGATACCAAACTATATTTTCCGGACGACCCCTCATCAATTGTGAAAACCTCAGTAGATCTTATTTAGTTAGTATGATTCCTAGTACGATCAATAAGTACAGCAGCTGATAAGCAATTGATGTACTATAGTTAGGCACCATTGTACGGAAAAAATCCTAACTTTTTGTTAGAGAAGTGCTACGAGAGAATAAAAACAGCTTTTTTTTTTCCTGATCAGGAAATGAATATGCTCTAGTAAGTGATACTGGCGTTGGTCAAGCAATAACAAACATTCTCGTCAGTAAACTGGTAATCTGACAGAGTAACAAAAACGAAATAAAACCAGGCAATGGAAGGGTAATTGTAATATCTATGTCCATTGGCCTACAAACTAGCAACATTATGAGGATTTATATGATTCACTGCACAGATATTTGAACTCAACAACAGAACATACTCTTGCCAATGATGATTTTTAACGCAACACTGTAGGGAGGATACTAAAGAATGATTTTGTACTTTATCTCACATTCGACAAAGGTGAATACGTCCTGTTCGGACAATGCTCTGAGTATAAACGGGTTGTATCAAACTCCCTTCTTCTGGCTTCGGTGTCATGAACTGTCAATGATTATGAATTTATTGGCCTACATATTTACCTGCACAGACAATATTGCATTCGCCATGAAGTGTAGCATGCTTCGATGAAGCGATATTGGTACGTGACACTTGTAATTTCAAACTGAAATGAAAGTATATTAATATAATTGCATCAATGACATTAGACACCGGTTAACTAAAAGATCCTGAAATGCAACGTGTACTTGCAATAAATTTAACCAGCAAATTAAAATGGTTAACACAATCCGAGAGAGATTCTGTTGCTAGGATATTTTTACTTGATTTGAAGGATTTTAGATATTCTGAATCCAAAAATTGGAATTAGTTTTCTACCATCACGTCTAGATTTCAAAATACCCAAATACTCAGTTATCAGTGAGTGATATACGTGGACGTTAAGCTGGTCACTCTTTTTCCTGGTGTAGCAGAGTTGTTGGCACTCTTTTGAGGCCTTCGTTGGATTTGCAAACCTTCTGGCATACACGGCATTCAAAGGCATGCACAGACACATAGTCAGATTAGTTGGTGGAGGCTTGTTTCCGATGCGTTCACAGATGGAATTTGAGGCCAGCCAAAGACAGGCATAGTATGTCACAGAGTGTGAACACAAAAAGGTCATTGTCATTCACCTTCTCGATCGTTACATTTTTCCTTAGATTTCTTTTGAGTCTTACTTGCATTATCCTGGCCTCTTCAAATGCTTTTATTCCACTCCACACATTTGTTCGACATCCAACTCGATCCGAATCAAGGGCTTCTATAGCTTCTGGAACCATTCCAAGTGACTTCATTGTAGTACTTACGCCGTCATTGAACCTTTTTTTAGGTTTACGCCAATAGCGTTTCCCCTCTGCAAGCTCACCATAGAACAGCTGTTTCGGCATGCATTCATCTGCCATTCGAACAATATAGCCGCACTCTCAATTGCTTCCTCAAAATCATAGATTTAATTGAGGTGATGCCTGCAGAAGCAAGGACATCTGTATTTGGAGTAAAAGAACTCCATTTAATTTTTAAAATGCAATGAAAGCATTTCTGGTGGAATTGTTCTAACAGTTTTAAATGCCTTTCACTGGAATGCAACAGTGGATGGTATATATATATATATATATATATATATATAAATATAATTAAGGGATCAGCAAAATATTTGCTTCACCATATACCGAAGTTCAGAAATAGCAGCTAAAAAAGCTTAGAAGCTTTTTTAGATTCTAAGCTTTTTTAGCTTTTTTAGCTTTTTTAGCTGCTATTTCTGAACTTCGGTATATGGTGAAGCAAATATTTTGCTGATCCCTTAATTATATTCATAAATATATGAACTTTTGAATACGTTCTCCACCAATAATGGTGCTTTCATACCGATGGGCTTGGTAAAATTATTAATTATTAATAGATTTATTAATTAATAAATTGATAATCCTTTACCCTTTTAATTTGTATATATATATGTATGTATGTGCATGTAGTTAATATGCTTATATACATGTGCAAGTATACTATATGCTTCTAATCATTTATTAATCTAACTACAATTTTCTCATATGTATTTACGTCCGTTTGCATATCCATCTATCTAGGTACACAACATGGCACACACACACAAACACACACACACACACTCAACAAATAATGTACGTACCTATATATTTAAAAACTAGTTCTATGATTTCGAATATATATATATATATATATATATATATATATATATATATATATATACACATGTAGCAATTTACGTACACAGTTCTATTTTTTAAACAACTGTGTGACTAATACTGCCAACGCAACATAAGATCAAAAAACGTCGTTTTATTGAACTTATTTTGTGAGCGATAAGTTTAAACTTTTTGAAGTGAACAAAAACAACGCGTCACAGAATGCTGAAGGCGCATAGAAACGTCTAAAACGATATTTGCTCATTCCTTCCCACGAAGGTGTAGGTAGAGGAGATACAAGGCTAGAATGAGGATATGGAGTGGATGACGAAGAGGGAGAGATTGAACGAAAGCCGGATTAGCTTGTAAAGTCTCATAAAATTTGGTATAGTTTAGTGTTGTGTGTCTCGGTATGATATATTTCATCACAATATAATGTGACAATAATTTCAAAAGTTTTCACTTATCGCTTGACCACATACTGAAATCATTAAAACTCTTTGGAAACCTTTTGAGATTGATCTTGATTTATGTATAATATACAGCGGAAATGCAGCGAACGACCGGAACTGGCTGGCAGTCATATTTCTTGAATGTTATTTATTGTGAGATAGTTAAACATCTAAGGAGACTGTCGTTTCATCTGGTTAGAGTTTTCGATCAAAACGCTAAAATAATTTTCATGACATAACACCAGTAACAACAAGAATAGCAACACTAACAGCGAGAACAACAACAACAACAGCAGCAGCAGCAACAACAATAACAACAACAACAACAATAATAATTTTTTAATTTTGGCAGAAGGCCAGTAATTATGAGAGGAGGGGCAAATGTTTTTAACGACCCTCCCCATCGTCCCGGACGGATAAAAATTAAAGTCAACCTCGCAGGAATTTCTGGTCAGGACATAAAGATGGATGAAATACCGGCGACCATTTTGAATGGGGTGGCTATGAGCCCAGAGTTCGACTGGTCGTTATTTATTCAAGCTGGAAAAGATTAAAGACAAACGTGACCTGGCGGTATTTGAACTCAGAACGTATAGACGCACAAAACGTCACTATGCATTTCTTGCTGTGAGCTAATGATTCTTTTCTACTCTAGGCATAGAGGCCCGAAATTTTGGGGAGTGGTGGAAAGGTCGATTAGATTGACCCCCAGTACGCAACTAGTACTTAATTTATCAACCCCGAAAGGATAAAACGCAAAGTCGACCTCTGCGGAATTTGACGACCTCACCGGAATTTGAAAAATCTCACTAATATTCTTTTCTGCTCTAGGCACAAGGCCCGAAATTTTGGAGGAGGAGCAAGTCGATTAGATCGACTCAGTAGGCAACTGGTACTTAATTTATCGACTACGAAAGGATAAAAAGTCAACCACGGTGGAATTTGAACTCAGAACGCAATGACGGACGAAATACCGTTAAGCATTTCGTCCGGCATGCTAACGTTTCTTATTTGTTTATTGCCCACAAGGGGCTAAATATAGAGGGGACAAACAAGGACAGACATAGGGATTATGTCTATTACATCGACACTTAACGTAGTTCTCGGGGATATTCAGCGTGACACAGTGTGACAAGGCTGACCCTTTGAATTACAGGCACAACAGAAACAGGAAGTAAGAGTGAGAGAAGGTTGTGGTGAAAGAGTACAGCAGGGTTCGCTACCATCCCCTGCCGGAGCCTCGTAGAGCTTTAGATGTTTTCGCTCAATAAACACTCACAACGCCCAGTCTGGGAATCGAAACCGCGATCCTATGACCACGAGTCCGCTGCCCTAACCACTGGGCCATTGCGCCTCCACATATGAGTATAATTAAATGCAGAATAAGCACAAATAAAAACAGATAAAGGTGCAGGACTAGATCTCGATTCCTTCTGCATGCATTGTGTTTCTCTATGTATGGAGACTTATTAAGAGATAGTGTTTTGGCTGTCACTAAACTATTTTTTACATACAACTCTCTTCTCAACAAAATAATCTATTTCCTCCTTCATCTGGTACTTTCCTGGAAAATGTACTTTTCGTATCGCATTTACATTTCTTTCCTTCTAAATTTTCTCCTTTCTTATTTATTTTTTGTTCTTACCCTTTTTTATTTTTCGCGTAACTCAATTTGATTTTCCCCCGTCTCAAAACGAGGAATGTTACTAGAGGGAGGGTGTTCCCGATCTACTGGTTTTCGGAACCTAACTGTAAGGATGAAGTAATATTATGAGCTAAATCCTGAGCT
Source organism: Octopus bimaculoides (assembly GCF_046866305.1). Classification (NCBI taxonomy): domain Eukaryota; kingdom Metazoa; phylum Mollusca; class Cephalopoda; order Octopoda; family Octopodidae; genus Octopus; species Octopus bimaculoides. Next base: position 23,657,776 of record NC_142935.1, read on the forward strand.
GCAGCAAAAGATGCTTTAGAGAAAAAAAACATTTTTTCTGGGATTTCTACTCTTGCTGCATTTGGTTCCAATTCACTTTATTATTTTTGCCCCTCTCTCTCTCTCTCTCTCTCTCTCCCTCTCTCTCTCTCTCTCTCTCTCTCTCTCTCTCTCTCTCTCACGGCAGTTCTGGAGCTACTCAGAATAGAATTTACAATTCCACACGTTTAAGAAAATGAATTTTTTTCCTCTAACGCAACTCTGATTGGTTTCTTTCTGCTTCGCAATGAAGGACAATTTTGTTATAGCTTTGTGGTCTTCAGGGATCATGTCGATTTTCATATTCTCACAACCGCATCGAAGCATGTGCGTAACCTCCTTCCCCAACACCATCTTGTACTAATCCAACAAAAGTCACGACGAGCTAAAAGCTTGTGTTTCACCTCCCCTTATAACCTTTTCTACTCTAGTCACAAGCCTTGAATTTTTTTGGGGAGGGGGCCAGTCGATTAACTCAACCCCCATTACGCAACTGGTACTTAATTTATCGACCCCGAAAGGATGAAAAGCTAAGTCGAGCTCGGTGGAATTTTAATTCTGAACGTAAAGACAGACGAAATACCGCTAAGCCTTCCGCCTGGCGTGCTAACGTTTCTTATTTCTTTATTGCCCACAAGGGACTCAACATAGAGGGGACAGACAAGGACAGACAAAGAGATTCAGTCGATTACATCGACCCAGTGCATAACTGGTACTTATTTAATCGACCCCGTTAGGATAAAAAGTAAAGTCGACCTCGGCGGAGTTCGAACTCAGAATGTAACAGCAGACGAAATACCGCCAAGCATTGCATCAGGCGTGCTAACGTTTCTGCCAGCTCGCCACCCTACCAATGACTTAATGTTGTTAACTACTCTAGCAAGAATGGGAGACAATATCGAAAATGTTCCGTTTTTTATTAGGTCTCCTCAGAAAAGCATAACATTTGTAAGCCTTCCGAATGGCGTGCTAGCGTTTCTTATTTCTTTATTGCCCATAGGGGGCTAAACATAGAGGGGACAAACAAGGACAGACAAAGGGATTAAGTCGATTACATCTAGCCCAGTGCGTAACTGGTACTTAATTTATCGACCCTGAAAGGATGAAAGGCAAAGTCGATATGGATGATGATGATGATGATGGCAATGATGATGATGATAATGATGATAATGATGATAACACCGTCACAACTATGAACTACGAAGTAAAATAGTAAAGTCAAGCACTAATTGACATAGATAGAGATGTGTAACAGAAATACTTGATAAATCAATGAAATAATTTATGAATGTCGACCAATGCGTTTGATTCTATTTGCAGAATGACCGTCCTGATTCATAGCAGGAAATTACTCGTACATACACAAATAAAATATACGAATAATATTTATATATATATATATATATATATATATATATATATATATATATATATATATATATATATATATATATATATATATGTATATATATATACACGTATGTGTGTGTCTGATATACACTAAATGTGTATGCATGTATCTCTATGTGCGTGATCTGTCTCTCATTAAATGTTAAATTTGGCAGCGCAAAGCATTTGCTAGCTTTCATAAGTAAACATTTTCCATTTATCATCGATAAATAAATTATTGTTAAAAAATAGGTCAAGATCGAGTTACAACTGTACCGGTTCGTTGCCATATGAAAAACGTAATCATAATTAATTCAAATAAAACAGCTAAGACAAAATATCCATGCTCAAACAGGCGCAGGTATAGCTGTGTGGTAAGAAGCTTGCTTCCCAACCACATGGTTCCGGGTTCAGACTCACTGCATGGCACCTTGGGACCTAAGCCTTGTGAGTGGATCTGGTAGACGGAAACTGAAAGAAGCCTGTCGTGTATATATATTTATGTGTACGTGTTTTTGTATCTGTGTTTGTCCCTCCACCATCGTTTGGTAACCGATGTTGCTGTGTTTACGCCCTTGTAACGTAGCAGTTCGGTAAAAGACACCGATAGAATAAGTACTAGGCTTACAAAAAATAAATCCCGGCGTTGATTTCTTCGACTAAAGGTGGTGCTCCAGCACGGCCGCTTTCAAATGACTGAAACGTGTAAAGTTCCTGACAAAAATTAGCATAACGAAGCGAAAGAAATAGCTGATGAAGAAATCCCCTCGTGCACAAGCCTCATAATATCATCTGTGTATTTAAATACTAGATCCGAGAAAATCAATAAATGCCGTTACTTCGGAAAACATTTTCGAATAAGCTACAATGTGGCCACCCACCTGATTGATAAAATTAAAATGAAGCTATTTAAGAATACTTTACCGAAACATTTTCGTACCTTCTAGTGACATCCTTTATTCGCAAACTTTACATTTTATATCCGCAATATGAGTAATCTTTTAATGTAATATTGTATACTAAATTGGGTGACATTCTTTACTACCAAGTCAATCCGATACTTATTTTTTACAATTGTACTTCGTTATTAAAGTGAAATATTATCACTAGAACTTAATTTACACATAAGCACATTTTCTTATCTATTGCCCGGCTAAGGGATAAAATTCACTCTAAACCCGGCAGAACTAAATGTTGATATTCCTTACACCAGTTTGCCGTTCAAAAATTCCCCGACTATTGTGAAGAAGGGTATTTCAGAGTACTACTTATATATTTCTTATATATATCTTAACATTTATATTCTTAGTGAATTATAGAGAAATGCCATAACCAAATTATTTATGTTATTACTGCATGCCACATTCTATAAAGTAAATTAGTTTTGTGTGACTTGATGGTTTAATGAGCGTTGATAATTATGCTTTCTATAATCAGCTGCAAAACGAAATGTTACTTTTCCATTGAGCAGTTCTCTACCGACTGCTTGTTGCTTCGTCAACATATTGACGCTATGTAAGATTGCAATAAGCTACATAATGCAATCGGTAAATCGGAGCACGTTTCTGCACATGTAGTGTGTTTAACTTTTTTGGGAGGAGGGTTACGGAAATACTCCATCAGATGAAACTCGAAGGCAAAAAGTATAACTTTAACTTAGTAACCTAGAAATATATCTAATTCTTCTATAAAAATTCAGTATTAAGATTTTGCTAATATAAAAAAAAATATATATATACCATCTACTCTTTTTCTCTGCGATCATCTGCCACGACTTTCCCTCAATACACATATACACACGCATAAATGCATGTATACATGTCTATCTATAATATATATATATATATATATATATATATATATATATATATATATATATATATATATATATATATATATATATATATATAAAGTAAAGTTGTGGAATACCGTACGAGTGGAAATATATGTGAAAGAAGGTTTGAAGGAATATACACAAGAGAAATAGGCCAGGTCAGTTCCTTCTCAATTTTATTCGATTGTCAAAGAATATGTATGAGAATATGTATATGTATATGTATTTTTCCATATGTGTATTTTCATACACTGTTTTTAACACTGTTTTTAACAATTTCACCTTAATATGACAATCAGTATGTAACACTACAAAGTTCATACAAAGCTTTATACTTTAAATATATTTTATCATCAAAGAATGTATATATGCATTTTAATACTCAGACTGTTTTTTAACATTTTTTATTATTCTCAAAGACTTTTGATAATCTTTTTCTAAAAAAGTGAAACCGGTTAAGTAAATAAATATTTTTTAAAAATAAGTGCATTTTCAAACCTTCTTTCATATATATATATATATATATACATATATATGTATGCACACATGCACTCACACCTACACAGATATATATGCATATCAATGTATATGTTATATATGTAAATATATATATGTATATATATATATATATATATATATACATATATATATATATATATATATATATATAAATATATATATATATATATATATATATATATATATATATATATATATATATATATAGTATATATATATATATATATATATATATATATATATATATATATATATATATATATATATATATATATATATATATACATGCATATTTATAGCTATAGAAATAAAAACATTCTAACATGCGTTTGAGCGAGAATGGGTTTATGTATTTGTCCATGTGTGATCAGTAGAGCACATAGGTACGTGAGGTGTGTATGCACGCTATTCTTTGTGTCTGTGTGTCTGTGTGACTGTGTGTCTGTGTAGTGTGTGTGTGGATGTGTGTGTGTGTGTGTGTGTGTGTGTATGTGTGTGTGTGTTTGCGTATGTGTGTCCTTGTGCCTGTGAGTGTGTATCAAAATCGAATATTAAATTTGAAAGACAATAATAACTTGCGAGACAGATAGTTGGGAATCTAAATTGAGTTATAATTAGATATATATATATATATAGATAGATATACATATATATATACATATGTATACATATATATATATACATATATATATATATATATATATATATATACATGCATATAAAAACGTATATGGATATATATGTAATTAGTTCTACTCAAACAATATGTCACACACACACATACCAAATATACATGTGCACACATATATACATGCATATGTATATATATATCATAAACATGTACATATATGGATACATGTTGATGTATGTATATACGTAGGCGCATACACACACATACACATATGGGTTTATATATTTATATATATGTATATAATATTCAAAATGCTCACTTAACAGTCTGTACCTCTTGGCAGCACACACAAAACAGTTATATATTTGATTATCTAAGTTCGACTTCGAAATTATTCACAAAGAAATATCCAGACTACCGAGCATAACATTGAAAAATATTTTATTTTGCATATTACACTCATATTGATAAAAGTGTCAAGCTACAGACGCTACTAGCATCTGGAGGGATGTATTTTATTTATTTATGGATATATGTATGATATTTTCCCAACGAATTTGCATCTATATTGAATGTCTTGGTGATTTCGTACGCAATATCTATCTATCTATCTATCTATCTATCTATCTATCTATCTATCTATCTATCTATCTATCTATCTATCTATCTATCTATTTATCTATCTATCTATCTATCTATCTATCTATCTATCTATCTATCTATCTATCTATCTATCTATCTGACGGACGTGCTGTCACATCGGCTGCAGAGGTAAACGTTTATTTGACCTTTTATTGTCCACATTTTGTTGGAATTTTTTAATATCTTTGTTGCGAAGCACTTAAGCTTCATTTTTGTGTATTTTCAAGGGCAGGAATTGGCCCCGAGGGGCAGTTTCGGCCCTAGCAAAATACAAAAATTTCCTTCTCGACATTTGAAAAATGTCGAGAAACATAATTTTGGAACGCTTGCCTTGTTCTTTTGATGAGAATTTCCCGAGGCTTCAGATGCCAGAAGAGAAAGAAGAACAGAGTAGCGCGTGCTCACTCAGTGATAGGAACGCAGCTGCTGTAAACGTCACAAAGACGGCGATTACAGCTACTAACAGCCCTCTCACCACCACTACCACCACCACCACCATGAAAACTATGAGGAAATCTGGATCGGAGGCGACTGCTACTAACGCAGTCTCTCCATCTACTAACACCAGTGGCAACAACATGAAAATTAACACCGCCACCAACACCACCACCACCACCACCACCAGCAACAACAACAACTAAAACAACAACAACAGCAAGGACGCAAAGTTATCGGCCGTCAACATTGACACCATCACCTGTTCAACAAACTCTGCAGCCACTACCACCACCTTTGAACCAGGCAGTACATACACCAACATAAACAAAAATATTCAAAAGAACATGTCCGCCAGCACAACAAAAACAAATTTCGCAGATGCTATAAAGGAAAAAAGAACAATAGTGACATTCACACAACAACAAATTAAAGACACAAAATCCCTTTTTACGAAAGAAGGCGATGATGTTAGAATAGACATACCAAAAGATATTATAGAAAAAAAATGCATATTTATAAACTGGTAAACGCAAAAACCAGACGTGTAGAAAATTTTAGCACAGATAAGATCGAAGTTTGTCTTAAACCTGTATGGGCTCATCAAGATCATGTCACGTGGGGACGAAAATTTGGAACGGTACAGGTGAGATTCTTAAATGAAAATTTAGCGAAGCAATTTTCGAGACTCTCTCTCCGCACAGATAACTTGGTGATGATACCGAGTTATCTTGGACAGAGAGTGACCAAAGTAATTATAAAAAATGTGCCATCGGAAGTGGACACCCAATGGCTGATATCGGCCGTATGCCACGAAATGGAGGAGGCAAATATTTTGGAGATTACGGTCGTAGAGGAAAAGAACTGGGGAGGGAAAAATCTGGAAATCCTTCTCCACATCACGGAGGAGGCTTCACAGAAAATTCCTCCAAACATTAGACTGGCAGAGGACCACAAGCTGTATGTGGTGGTAGAGGGCAGGCGACCTCGCTGTTACCTATGCAACAGCGAAGCACATCTGAAAAAGGACTGCCCTCTGGCCGCTAAAGAAAAGCAACAACAACAACAACAGAAGCAACTACCAAATACTCCCAACAGAAAAAAACTTTACTACCAACACCACCAGCAACACAAAATACAACAGAAATATCAACAATAACCACAACAGAAAAGACAACAGAAACTGCAAAAACAGAGGAGAAAAAAATGAAAATTCCAAGACTGCCTCTCCCTCCCCCATATCACATACACCACACACAAATAACAAGCAGCCAACACCAACAAAAACAGCAACACAAACACTCACAGAAACACACATAGACGCACAAAATTTGCTGTTACCTCTTTCTGACTCCTCAGAACTCTCATCATCGGATGAAAGAGAGTGGGGAGGAGTGGAAAATAGCTACGAAAGGAAAGAGGAAGCGCAGTAAGAAGAAAACAAAACAAGATGCAAACACAAACAAAGCAGGGAGATTCAGATCTCCCGATAATACACCTAATACCAATAGTAATATGCAAAAAACAATGCTAACAACAATAGACATTACACACACAGAGTTGATGAATTACATCAACTCTAAAACAAACATCACAAATAACGACATCAAAACAAACAACCACCCACACACAACACCGCCAAAACACATTAAAATTTATCATGTATCACCAGCATTGCACCACAAAATAAAATCCCTCTACCCCAACTCGGTAGGGGGATGTCAAAAATATTTGTGCAAGAAATTGTACAATAGCCTCCTTGGTGAAAAATCCAAGGAGGAAACAAAACTTGCAAACAGTAAGTAGCTCCTTTTCCTTTCCTTTTGTGCCTTAACGCACACGTATAAATAGAATCATGGTGAAGATTGGTTGTGTGAATGTGCGTGGCTTGGGGTCCCCTTGGAAACAAGGGTACCTCTTAAATGACATCAAGTCACACAATTTGGATATCATAGCCATTAGTGAGACCAGACTCCATGAACCGCGGGCCCTAAAGTCCATGTTTGGCGGACAGTTTAACATTTATTTTTCTCCCTGTCTGCCGAGGATGGGCGGTAGTGGCACGGCGGTTCTTTTTCGCAAGAGTCTGGATCTCCAAGTAAAGACGATATTTACGGACCCGGAGGGTAGACTGGTTGTCCTAGATGTGGACGGCAGCGATGGAGGCGCTTTTCGGTTGCTGGTAGTTTATGTGCCTCCTTTAACAGGTCGGTCAGACTTCCTTCAACGTCTAGAAGTATTCCTGGGAACGTCTCGTCCCTTACTTTTAGTGGGGGATTGGAATGCAACCTTGGACACGCATCTAGACTACGTGGAGAGTTACAAAACTAGAAGGGGATGCAAAGGCCTCAGAGAACTGCTCAGACGCTTCCAGTTGTCTGACAGGTACCGACTCGATCACCCAAATGTGCCAACGCGGACTTGGAGTAACCGCATCGGGTCGTCGAGATCGTATCTAGATAGGATAGTGTGTAGGACAAGAGATAGAGATAGTTTAGGATGTCCACAGTTCCACATAGTCAGCTACACGGATCACAAACTTGTGACGTGTACGCTAGACATAGATAAGGAACATAGGCAGGGTCCCGGTTACTGGAAACTAAATGCGTCTTTTCCGTCGAGACAGGTTTTCAGAGACCGGATTAGCACGTTAGTAAAGAGGGCTTTGACGGGAGCCACCGTCAACAACAAATGGTGGTTTGCCCTCAAGAGAGCAGTAAGGGCAGAAGCAATAAGGTATAGCAGGGCACTAGCTGTAGAGAGGAACAGAGTAGAGGGGGAGCTAGTGATAAAGTTAGAAGAGGCATTGCGAAGTGGCATCGCATCCGACGTTTTAGCGGCGAGGTTGGCCCTCGACCAACACTTCAATGCTAAACACGAAGAGTGTGCTGTCAGGGCAAGGATGCGTGCTCTGAGGATTGAAGGTGTTGGAGCCGCACGAGAGGCCTGGGTGGCGGAGGCGCAGCGGGGTAACAGAGCCACCATCCGGTCTCTGGAAGACGAACAGGGGCGCGAATTGCTCGAGCCGAGCAAGATGTGCGAGGCGTTTCAGCGGCATTTTGCCTGACTGTTTGGGAGGAGTGGCGAGCGAGAAGGCAGGGTGGACTTTAGTGCCTACCTGCACAGCTTGTCACGACTCTCGGCAAGAGAGGCGGAGTGCTGCGAAGGGGTCATCACGGCGGTGGAGGTGAGGGACGCGATGGCGGGTTGCTCGACGGACAAATCTCCGGGTTTGGATGGTCTGCCCTACGAGCTTTACAACTGTATGCCAGACTTGTTTGGAGACGTCTTGGCGGCCGTGTACTGCAACTGGCAGCAGAACGGGAGCATTCCCGGTTTTGTGAGCCGAGGAGCGGTAGCGCTGCTGAAGAAAGATCCAAACAAGGGGGACGTCATAGATAACTTTAGGCCCATCACTCTGCTCAATGCAGACTTGAAAATTTTGGCCAAGGTGTTAGCCAAGCGGTTGGCGCTTGTCATCGAGAAACTGGTCGGCACGGAGCAGACGTGCGCCGTGCCGGGCCGGAGCATCCATGACAACCTCCATCTGATGCGCTACATCATAGAGAGGGTAGTTAAGGAACCTGGCATGGGTGGGGCCCTGATCAATTTGGATCAATCCAAAGCTTTCGATAGGGTAGACCATCGATACTTGGAGGCCGTCCTCGAAGCGGCCGGCTTCGGTGCCGTTTTCCGCGGCTGGATGGCTGCCTTGTACACAGGCATCCGTTCGGTTGTTCGCGTCAATGGACGTCTATCGGGACCCTTCTACATTGCACGTCCGGTTCGTCAGGGATTCCCCCTGTCGCCGCTCCTGTACGTATTGACTCTCGAGCCACTACTGCGGAAGCTGGCGACGCTGAGGGGCATCCCGCGAGAACTGGGGTGCGGGACGAGCGTGTCGGCATACGCGAACGACGTCACCGTCATAGCGTCTAGCCACGAGCACATCAAGCTTGTCGGCGAGACGCTGAAAGACTACGAAGCGGTGACGGGAGCGAAAATCAACCGGGATAAGTCGGTGGGTTTGCTGCTCGGCACCTGGAGAAGCAAGCCCATACCGTCCGGCAGCGCCTCAGTAGTAGGACGCTGGACGGACGGTCCGGTCAAGTTGCTCGGAGTCTGGTTCGGTCCGGACCTGCAAACGGAGAAGAACTGGGGCGAGGTAACTAGTAGGGTTGCCACTCTCTGCCGGCAATGGTCCGAGAGGAAGCTGTCCCTAAAAGGTCGGGCGGAGGTGGCGAACGCCACATCGCGTCCGTCATCGAATACCGCCTGACCGTCGTGCCTTGTCCCGATAGCGCTGTCACCGAAATGGAGCGCATCCTCTTCCGCTTTTTGTGGAAAGGAAGTGTTCCGATGGTGAGGCGATCCGTTTGTTGCCAACACCCGCCGAAAGGAGGGCTGGGCATGCCGTGGTTGATGATGCGCAGACATGCGCTGAGACTGCGATATCTCCGGCTCTACGTAGACGACAGTGAGCAGGTGTGGTCGCCGTTTGTGCGACGCGCTTTCCCGCAGCTCGTTTCCATGACCGAGCTGCAGTCGTGGATCAAAAAGAGGCCGAGGAATGGCGAATGGCACCGTGAGTGTCGCGTTGCTCTGGAGGGCAGGTACGACGACGATCTCGGGGCGAACCTGGGCGTCGACGAGGAATAACTGACCCGCCTGTTTAATACGACTTTCGGGCCGGGACCTATGGACAACTTCCAGAGATCGCTGGCCTGGCAGTGCTACCGAGAAGCGCTACCCGTTCGGGATAAGCTCTATAGACACAGCTCGCGAAATGCGGGGCCGACCTGCCCGAGATGCGGTCAGAGCGACGAAACTGTTCTGCATGCATTCGTGCAGTATCCAACCATTTCGGAGCTGTGGGCTTATGTCGAACGACTGCTGTCACGTGTAGGACGAGTCGGTTTATCAACCGAGTCTATCGTCAATATCGTCACGCCTCCTTCCTTTAAACGGGAAGGAAGAGCTGTATTTATCGTACTTGTGGCTATGGCGAAAAAATGCATCT
>NC_142935.1:23673263-23680763 GCF_046866305.1 Octopus bimaculoides
TATATATATATACATATATATATATATATATATATATATATATATATATATATATATATATATATATATATATATATATATATATATATATATATATGTATATATATATATATATATATATACATATATACATATGAGACAATGAGGGAAAGGAGAGAAAAATGCATATACATATCCTTTATTTGGTACTCATTGTATCGGTCCCTTTTGCCAAAACACTAGGTTACGTGGACGTAAACACACCAACATTGTTTGTCAAGCGGTGATGGGAAACAATGAGGTACATACATAGATACACACACACAATTGATCACAAGCACATATATATATGACCGGCTTCTTTCAGTTCCTATCTAGCAAATCCACTCACAAGGCTTTCACCGACTCAAGGCTATAGTAGAAGACACCTACTCAATGTGATGCGCAGGGAGACTGATCCCGGACCATGAGGTTGGGAAGCAAGCTTTTTACCACACAGCCACGCTTGCATATACATATTTACAAACATACATATGCGTGTGTGTGTGTGTGTGTGTGTGTGCGTATGTGTGTGTGTGTGTGTGTGTGTGTGTGTGTGTGTGTGTGTGTGTGTGTGTGTGTGTGTGTGTGTGTGTTGCTATTTCGATAGGCGCAATCATTTTAGCGCGAGCGTTGTATCAATCCGCGATGCGGAAAGTGTGTTGTGCTCTGTAGACAATATCGATTTGATGGAGAGAGTGAGCTAATGAGTAGCACAAGCATTTGATCTCAATAAACAAATCAGCTTTACAGATTGTGCAGCAGAAAATTGAGCAGGGGAACGATCCATGCTGGGATGTGGGGTTATGGAAGAAACTGTGGACCAGTATATCACGCAGGTTGTGGCCTCGTTTCAAGGAGGGACGGAGTAAGTTGGGGAAGATGTGCGAGATGGAGGGTTCGGATTGGGGTCGCCGGAAGGCTCAGAGAATGCTGCGTTGGAGGAGCAGGGTGGAGCGATGGTAGGGGACGGGATACGGGAGACGGGAAACTGTGGAGCCGAGGAGAGAGTGCAGAGGCACGGTCCACGGAACGTGCTCTGGCAGGGGTTGTGTGGAAAACCAATTACAGCAGCGACTCCATCAATTCCTAGGGATGTCTGAAGAAGGAATTTTTATTCCAAAATATTATCAGACTATGGAAGGCGGTGCTCCAGCATGGCCGCAGTCAAATGACTGAAACAAGTAAAAGAGTAAAAGAGATTGTAATGGTACTTTGATGAATAAAATTTCCGCATTGTTGAAATATATTGTGAAGAATTTCATGTTTCAAAACGTTGCTTACTTTTCAATCAGCCTCATATGCGTGTGTTTGTGTATGTATATATATAAATATATATATATATATATATATATATATATATATATATATATATATATATATATATATATATATATACAGACGTTGTAGATAGAAAGAGAAAGAGAGGAGTGGGTGAGAGACAGATATACAGGTAGATTGATTGAGAGGTTGATAGAAGTGCGTCTGTTTGTTTGTATATATGTGTGAATTAGTATGCGCGGGTGTGCAGCAGATTCAAATGAAATGAGGAAAATGCAAATGACATGAAATAAAGGAAAGACAAATAAAAATCTTAACCTGCAGCCGGCATAAACATAACAAGTATTTTATACCGCATTTTGTGTTCTTATTTCTTTTCACGACGCATTAAGTATTTTGTTTTCTGAATCTCAATTCATGAAGTATGCTATCACATTTGTTTTTTTTTTTTTATGCAGATACCGATATTAAATCATTTAAACTGTAAATAATTATTTTCACACACCAAAAATATACAATTTTCTATGTTAGTATAGTAATCTTTTATTGTTACTTCGACAAGTCTATCGACGGCAAAGTTTCGCTGAGAATGTTACAATGACAGGATAAACATTATCAATATTGCAGAATAAATATTATTAATCCTTGAGTAATATTGTTTGTTTTACACTTACTACATATTTGTTTCTTATTAATTTCTTAATCCTCTCTAATATAACTAGATTAACATCTACATATTTACTATTCTGCATCTTCGAATTATTTAATTATTAGGAACTGAGTTTTTCTTATCTATTCTATAAATGTTTACTGGAATGTTTGCCATATCTGCGCACACTATATATGCTCACATCCAAATATTTCATATTTAAAGTTATTTCTTACTCTTTTATAGTTAGAATTTTTTTAAATGTAACATTTTGGATATTTATTGTGTAATTTCTCTTCAAATTGCATAAAATGTTTCACAAAATATTTCATCTGAAACAAGTTTTTTTTTTACTCCTTTATGCAGTCAATACTTGTGGTGTATCATATACTTTCTTTCAACTATAGAGATTAATAATTCTGAAATTCTCTGATTCACTATTAGATTAATTTCTTTCTGCTTATTGTACCAGATTCAAAAGCCATTTATTAGATGTATCTGCATCATAAGGAATACGTGTGTTGCTGATACCGCCACTACTTCGCCGTTTAGTTGCATGAAAGTTATCTTGTAGCGAAATGTTGAAGTGTGGCTCCTATATCTTGACATTTACGGCATTATGATGCTTTTGTTTCGGCTTGTTTCTTGAAGAGTTGTGGCCCTTTCAATTCTTTAAGTATTTCTTTGTCTAGACATATTAAGCTATATAGAATGCGTTGTTATTTAGTACCAAATGTAAAGATCTGTATCTATAAATGACAACGTTTGAGGCCACTGCTTTGAAGTCATTCCCAATATACATATTAATTCTTTATTTGTATCAAGGAGCAGAGACGTAAATTTTTTCAAATCTCCTTGCAGTTTACCAACTGTGTAAAAGAAAAATATTCCATTTATAGGGCCGCTCATTTGCTTGCACTTCGCTACATTGCTTGCCACTACGAAGATACAATAAGTGGCAGAAATAATCTAGATAATTGCTAAGATTCATTCCCAGGAACAATGCCTGTTATTGTACGTTTGTTTTATTTGTTGCAAATAACCATCATAACAAATACCCTATCATTTTCACCATATTAATATGTTCGTGAATCCTGGCATCAATACCTATTATACTATATTTTAACATGTATAAGGAACCCTCGTGTATAAGGAACCCTCCAATTCTGCGGGTTCAAAATTTGGAGAAAAGGACTTGTAAAGGATTATAATACTATCCATGTATAAGAAATTCCCATATTTTTCAACCTAATTTTTGACAAGAAAGTGTTCCTTATACAAGTTAAAATACGATAATTGATTCCCAGTTGCTACGTATATTCTTACACAAGAGATACCATACCTCATTATCCAGCGTATTCACGCTGCAATATGTTTAAGGGCTCCTTAGCCATGTCTGAATCTCTCAAACACTGAATTTAGTGTTGTCAGCATAACTGCGAAGTTGGTTGAAGTATTTCTAGACTTTGGCATCCTCTGGACACTTGAGTAATATATTTTAGAATCAGATTCGATAGAGAAAATGACTGATTTAAGAATTATAATCAATAACGATGAAATAATTACTAATAATCAATTATAAATTGTCAAATAATATTTAGATTAATCAGTAATTAAAAATGAAATATAGTTAATAGCAATAATACGAATCAAAATAATTTTTTAAAATCTTTATTGAAAATTCTTGTTCGGCATGGAATGAAATTTTATACGAATGTTTTTTTTAGTTTTGACCACTTTATAGTTTCTCAACTGAAATAGTTGGAATAGAATTTCAAATGCCAGGAGATAATTTGACCGGAAAATTCCTAATTACCAATCAAATATTTTGGTTTTAAACTTACAAATATAATTGTAGTCATTTAGCCTCATGACATTCGATCTAATTGAACAAGGCCAGACGTGTTCCACTGATGATCATGACATCTTAGCTAAAGACATAATAATATGTATAGTATCCCATGTAATATGTATAGCATCCTATACGTTCTTTCTCTTTTTAAGACTTTAGGTTGTGACATGGTTTGTGTTGGACGAATGACGGTCAAGTTGAAACATAAGCCTTTTACATTTACATCAAATATTTCACTGATTCTTGAAATCAACCAATGGGACTGAGAATCTAGAATTCTTGTTAATATGACGCCGACATACAAATGCAAATATCTTGAAACTTGTTTCAATCATTGGAATGCAGCCATGCTTGAACACTGCCTTCAATGATCATAATTGAAACAATCGACTCAAGTACTTATGCTTTAGTAAATCTGGTACTTATACTATCAGTCTGTTTGGCCGAACTGCTGAGTTACAGTGACGTAAACAAACCAAGACTGGTTGCTAAGCAATGACATTTTCGAGCACATACTGAGGCGCAAAAACACACATAAAGATATGTATATTACGACATAGTTACAAACTGTTCCCGCCTTACCAAAATCACTCATATGTCAGTCAATTTTTGTCTATAGTAGAATACTCTCGCCTAAGATGCCGCACTGTGGGTCAGAACCCGAAACCACGAGGCTGTAAAACGAGATTCCTAATCACACAACCAATCTTGTGCCTAAGAATAAAAATAAATAAATAAATAGGACTAACAAAATTTGGAGACTGAAAACACCGTTAGCACAACACATTTCTCATACGAAATGTTTCCAAAGTGACGAGAAAATATTCATTTTGTGCCTGTTGTAATAATTTTAATAAACACCGTTTTTGGTTTACAATCAAACGTAAATGTTTCACAATCCTTGACCAGATCCCGATCAATGTAATCCATTCATGATGTTGAATATATGGATAGCGAGAAGAGCGAAAATGAAAACTGACATAATTTCACTACGTATTCTTGTATATATGATACTCATCATTATTTGTAGTAATAGCTAGGCTTTGATCTTTCCTTGAGCATCAAGCACACTTCACTTTAAAGTGACTTCGGGCTCTATGCCAGATACAAATGTGATAGTATTCCTTATTATGCAATAAAAATTCCCTAATCACTTTTATTTAAATGAATTAAGTAAAAAATTTTAAAAATGAAAACAGAAAAAATTCAAATAGGATGACATGTATATTTTTAAATCATATGTATGTATGTATTGAAAAAATTATCAGATTTATGTATTTGAATATTATAAGAGTGAAGTTAGGTTTAACACTGGAAAGCCTCAGCGTACAGAACGTTGGTGAAATTTATCGACATACAAGCTGTAACAGAACTATAATTCTTGATAAAATAGCATGCATTTATAGATTCGAAGTGATTGCGTTGAGAAAAACAGACATCTTTCACACTCTAATTGATATAAAAGTTTATTGATTGTGATTGTGAAAGTCACTAGCAGTGAAAGCTGTTGTGGCGTACAGGTGAATTGTTGAGTAGCACCACCAGTAACAATTTGGTACATGACATGTTTTCCATTTTGTCCATCTCAAATACCGATGCCGCCTTTAATCATGCGCTCATGTAAACGGGTTATACGAAATCTTGTTCCATTTCAAAGCGAATTAGCTTCATTTAAATATCTCATTAACAATACAACACAACAAGGTCGGAGTATGGTGGAGGGGTATTCCACTAATGTTATGGCTGTTTAAGAACTCCATTGAATAATTGTACAAATTGTCATCAGTACAGGAATCAATAAATGTGTTCGTGACTTTCTCTCTGTCAAATATGCTATTTGCTCATTTATAGAACCGACAACATAAATGCTTGAGAATAATACGGTTCACTCGGTCTGTAAAGGATCCAATGAGCCGCCCAAAATTTCAGGTTCATTTAAGGAAGCGGGCTGGCAGATTCGTTAGCACGACGCACAAAATGACGAGTAACATTACATCGGGTTTTATGCTTTGAGTTGAAATGCTCTCGAGGTCGACTTTATGTTTAACCATTTCGGGGACGTTAAAATAAATACTTATTGAGTGCTGGGATCGAAGTAATCGACTAAACGTTCCCCGAAAATTGCTGGTTTTTGTGCCAAACCTTCATTTTAGATTAATTTGATTCGACCTCAATGCTGTTGGATGATAATCGAATTGTAGAATTCCTTGAGCAACGGTAAGTAAAACAACACACTAAACTTGGTACTCTTAAAGTGTCATCTTCGCATATAGTTTCACTTTTGTAAGTCTCTTTCAAACTGAAGAATGGATGCAGCTAATTCACTGTTACAGGGAGTATTTTTGGCTTTTTCAATGCTGGTACTTACCAGCATTTAGTCGAAAATAAACTAGTAACGGCATTATCTAGAAGATTCAATATTCATAAGATTTTACATATACACATCATGATACACAATAAAAATAATAAAAACAAGTTCGCACATACGCACACATACGCACATATATGCGTGCACGCACGCTCACACGGAAAGCCGTAAGCGTACACACATGCGCACGCGAAAGAGGAACACAAATTTATTAGAAAATACATTTTTCTTACAAAAAATAAAGGAGATTTTATGAGCTTCTATCTTATTTTTTGTTTCCATTTTGTTCTAAAATACTTCCCATCCCATTTTAATCAAAACTTTGTGTACTGGTTATTACAAATTTCAAGTAATTTAATCCATCTTCACAAATTATAATTATATGACGGTAAATTGCATCAATTATTTCTAAATATATTTAAAACATAAGCTTACGCTTATCTTATCTTACGGAACGTGGCTCTACAGTAATAGCTCTACAGTAATTTGCAACTGCATATTAAGTAACCGACAGATTCTTATTGCTTATAATAATCTATTGAATTAAAATTGTAATAGAATGAAAACGAGGTGGCGGCGAGAGAGTAGGATTGTTGTTAGCAAGCTTAGTATAATTTCGTCCATCGTTACGTTCTGAGTTCAAATTTCGCTGACGTGAACTTTACCTTTCATTCTTTCAGGGTGGATAAAAGAAATGCCAGTTGAGTACTGAGATCGATGTAATCGATTTAACCCCTTCACCTGAAATTGCTGGCCATGTGGGAAAATTTGAAGCGAATTTAAGGAAAACGAAACTAAAACGTGGGCTGAAGTAGCTTCTTTTTCTCTTTCTCTCTCCTTCTCACTTTCTATCTATCTATCTATCTATCTAGGCACTATACACATTTTTCTCTCTCCTTGTTTCTTTCTGTGCTCCTTTCTGTGGAAGAGCGTAGGCTCGAAATGTTAAAGACTTTTTCAATTCCCGAACGTTATACTAATACATCTGATTTTTTTCTACACCGCCTGTCTTCGGCTCTTGTTTTTTTGTGAATTCTCACCTTATATATATATATACATATATATATATATATATATATATATATAACATGTGTGTATAGCGGAAATTTGAAAGTAAAAGAAAATAAAGCACGTGTTGGGATGTGTGTGGATATGTGTATACGCGTATTTAAACATACAGATATACCCACGTTTGTGTTTATATGTGAGCGCGCGCCTGTGTGTGTTGGTGGCGAATTGGCTGGCTCGTTCGAGAGTAGAACCGATTGATTCATGTTATTTGTCTTGGATCTTTGCATTCTGGGTTGAAATTACGCCTTGTTGTATTTCGTT
>NC_142935.1:23695763-23713263 GCF_046866305.1 Octopus bimaculoides
CACACTCAAATGTATCTATATATCTATCCATCCATCCATCTATCTATATGTGTGTGTGTGTCTGTGTGTGCGTGCGTATGTGTGTGTTTTATATATCTACATGCCTTCGTAATTAAACAGATTAAACCAACACAATTGTGAAGGAGAAAAATTACAATTATGTAAAAATTTATAAATGCATGTGGAAAATTCAAATGTTAATATTTATCGAAAATGGTTTGTTCTTAAGTGTTGCCTTTTTATTGCATTAACCATTTCCTTGCTGATGGTTTGAGATATCATTTCGGAAGCTGTCGATGATATTGATTTTTGTTAAACACTTTGGATAGAATGCCTATCGCTATTCGTTCTCATTCCACGCGCTTTGACTTTAGATCCCGTCGAGAACAAATTTACCCCCAATCCTTTCGGTGTTGTTGTTGTTGTTGTTGGCACTCCGTCGCTTACGACGTCGAGGGTTCCAGTTGATCCGATCAACGGAACAGCCTGCTCGTGAAATTAATGTTCAAGTGGCTGAGCACTTCACAGACACGTGTACCCTTAACGTAGTTCTCGGGGATATTCAGCGTGACACAGTGTGACAAGGATGACCCTTTGAAATACAGGTACAACAGAAACAGGAAGTAAGAGTGAGAGAAAGTTGTGGTGAACGAGTACAGCAGGGTTCGCCACCATCCCCTGCCGGAGCCTCGTGGAGCTTTAGGTGTTTTAGATCAATAGACACTCACAACGCCTGGTCTGGGAATCTAAACCGCGATCCTATGACCAAGAGTCCGCTGCCCTAACCACTGGGCCATTGCGCCTCCACATTTCGGTGTAGATAGAATAAAAATCAACATGGTAGATATGCAAAATTTGTAACAATGGCGTTGAATATACATTGAGGTTTTTGTTCTGACATTTGCGTCCCAACAGGAACGTTGTAAGGATACTATTACCGTGTGAAGTTTCCACATGTAGTATAGGGATACAATGCTAGTCTTCTTTAAATTATTTGCCCCAGGAAGTGAAGGCGTGTGGCTTAGTGGTTTGAACACACGGCTCATGGCCGTAAAGTTGTGACTTTAATTCCCGGCAGCGCCTTGTGTTCTTGAGCAATACACTTTATTTCACGTTGCTTCAGTCTAGTCTGCTGGCAAAAATGAGTAGTACCTGTAATTCAAACGGCCAGCTTTGTCGCATTCGGTATCACGCTGAATCCCCCTGAGAAATACGTTAAGGGTACGCGGGTGTATGAAACGCTTATTCAGTTTCACTTTAATTTCATGAGTAAACTGTTCCGTTGAATGGACCAACTGGAACACTCTTCGACGCAATCAATGGAGTGCTAGTTTGTTAATTCGCTCTCAGTCTTTGAATTCGCCTGAGACCCAAGCTGTGTTTAGGGCAACTGATTTGCATGAACATTAGATCAAAATAATATGCATTATGAACTGTTTTGCGTGAAGTAAATTTGTACACTAATAAAAAAGAATCACTTGCATTCATATCATTATCGTGCTTTATCTTCCCTCATATTATTTTTGATCCCTAACATTGTATTCGGGAAATATGTGCTGTAACACTGTCCTTTCATCAATATTATCAACTCTGCGCCCCCGAAATCCCAGAAACTTTTCACTACCACTTAGAACGCATTACTTCATTACTTTCCAAATTACCCCGACGGTTGACTATTATTTTAGAATTGGTAAGATATTGGATCTATAATATTCTTTCCTTAGAGTTTTCTACTAACTGTTTAATATTTTTGCATCAACATATAATATCAGAGACACGCACAACCACACACATATGCATCTCTAAGAATACTTGTGTTCAGATATATGTATATCTATCTATCTATCTATCTATCTATCTATCTATCTATCTATCTATCTATCTATCTATCTATCTATCTTTGTCTCTCTCTCCTTCTCTCTCTCTCTCTTTCATTCTCTCTCTCTCTCTATATATATATAGATATTATATATATACACATATAATTATGTGTGTGTATGTATGCATGTAGGTTTGTGTGTGTATGCATGTATGTATGTATGCATGTATCTCTCTCTCTCTCTCTCTCTCTCTCTCTCTCTCTCTCTCTCTCTCTCTCTCTCTCTCTCTCTCTCTCTTTATATATATATATATATATATATATATATATATCTGTATCTATATATATCACAGTTATAGAATCTCATTGAATACTTTGTAATAATTTGTGTCATTAACAACCATTAATTAATAGCTAACGTATCACTAGAACTGTCCCCTCAAAACAATAGCTGGGCATTATTATATAAATATATAATTACTACTGTTTAATTGTCATGTTTCTCCTTCATATAAACGATTATTGAGGAATTAATCTTCCTCTTTGTTTCCTCAAAACCTACTTAGAAGGCACAAAGTTTTCTTCTAATCGTATACGTTGTCAATACATTTGTTAAAATTAGAATTTTAAAAATCAATATTCATTATTTACGTTAATTTCAATCATAATAACACCACTCAAATTGCTTCTCTTCTACCACTAACATGCATATGAAGGATTGCGGCTGAGTGGTTAGGATCCGCAGACAAGACTTCAAGTTCGCTGTTTCGCTTCGTGGGTTGCGTGGTGCATTTTCTTTTCGAAGAAAACGCTTCGGCTATAAACAAATAATGCCTGCGACGGACTAGCGTTCCGTTCAGGAGAAGTGTTGTCATTGTCATCATTTATATGTCATGTAAATGGGGCAACTGGTTGTAGGAGTCATAAGGCTTACTAACATAGCTGCATTTATACGAACCCCCACATAAGTAGAACAAACTCTTAAATATGTTTTTGGATTGCAACTAAGTCGCATTTCATCTCGTCGCACATTAAATCGCAGTCAGTATTATCACTGCAGCGCCTCAGTTTCATGTTGCATATCTCTGTCAATAAGATATGTGTATCTGCATAGTCTTCGATGCACAAATCACCGAAATATAACGATTGATATAGTCTGTTGTTCAGCACAATAGCAATGCCTTGCAAAATGATCATGCTTTTAGTAATATCGTTCTATACATGTCACTAAATTCAAAATGCCTCTTCCTTCCGCTAGCATTGGATACGCAAACACGAATTACCTCCCTTAATTAGTGTCGGTTATGAAAACAATTTGAAATAATTTAAAACTACTTGAAGGTGACGACTGGTACAGTTGTAAAAATATTGGTTAAATTACTTCGCAGTATTTCAGACGAATTTCTGTGTTCGTAAGGATATCTGTGTTTCGTCAGGATCACCATCGTTTACATTATTTTCGGCGCCAAGAAAAAGAAACTGATCCGTGGTCATAGATTGACAGATATTGTAGAGCATTGGTCTAGATCCATTATAGGAATCGGTTCGAGTATTTCAGTTGTGACGGCAACACCTGCGACGAGATTGTATCGTTAGTAAAATAATGGCCTTTGGTTTAACGTCGATGAAACATATAGTCAAATACGGATGGCCAAGTCTGACAAACAGAGGTCCTATGGATTAATTTAAAGAGTTTTTAGATTTATTCCTAACAAACAGAATGTGGTTGAATATACATATACAGAAGCAACAAAGCAACGGTATATATATATATATTTATATATATATATATATAAGGATAAGATCGATATTTAAATATCGATTTTATCAAGTGGCCAGCATGGGAATAAAAACTATCAAAAGTAACAATTATTTAAAATTATAATTTAGGGTATCTAAGAGATATCGCCACGCTGAAGACTGCTATTTTCAGCGTGGCGGTATCTCTTAGATACCATAAATTATAATTATATATATATATATATATATATATATATATATATATATATATATATATATATATATATATATATATATATATATATATGTCTTTCTTTTTTTCTTTCCTTCTTTTCTTCCCTTCTTGTCCAACCTACTGTCTAGTAGCGTCCCAACCTCTAACGGCTTTTTCAAATAAATTACGTAACAACTTTCTCCAACTACAGTTCTCATATTTGGTTAAAATGTCTTACGTTTAAGCTGGTGTCCATGCATTTCCCTGAAGAGAGGATTATATTCTTAACAACATCACCTATTTCTATGGAAAGTATAATTTGTAATCTTCGAAACATATGTTGGAAATAAAAGTATGCAGTTAACATATGCGTTTTACTCCATTTACTAAATTTATATATATATATATATATATATATATATATATATATATATATATATATATATATATATATATATATATATATGCGTGTGTCTGTGTGTGTCTGTGTGTGTGTGTGTGTTATTTTATTCTTTGTGAAGGTGCATGGCTTGTAATAGAAACAACGTCACATTTGAACTTAGAAAAGGGTTGCATTTTTTTACTGTTCCGCTTAAAGATTGAGTTTGTCGTGTGCATGTGAGCCGTTTGGATTCTTTCCCTGAAAACCTTAGGCAATATTACTCTGGCATTTATTCACAAAATCCAGGTGCAACAATTATTATTAGTATAAATGTGAATTTATAATATGGCGCAGCTGAGAGAGGGCGAAAGTAAGGCAGACAGAGAAATTTCTGGTTTGATAACGTCAAAGACTGGACAGGTCACAACACAGCAAACTTGTTACGCATGACAGAGAACAGAGACCAGTGGCGCCAACTAACTATGAACGCGTCTCGAGTGGCACCCCAACGACCGGTTGTGTCAGTTAAGCGATCTTGATCTTGACGATGCTGATGATAATCTGGGACAGAAGCTGAAGCTTTCTATGTAGTTGTCTCTAGCTATCATCTTTCTCTTTGATTTTCGAAGAGATATTTGCATCAGCAAGGCAGCTGACCTCTATTGATGGTACATATTTTGGCTTATCTGTCCCAAATGTTTGCATGTAGGTATGTGTATGATTGTGTGCACGCGCGCATATGTGTAGATTTACACCGTTGTCTGCTATATATTTATATATGTAGCGTTAATATACGTTGCTTAATCTATATCCACTATGTCATTGTCCGTTGCACATTTATGGAATGTTTTGCAGTAGCTGTTTTTTTTTTTATTTGCAACGTTATAAATCTTCTTCATTTCCAAAATATATATTCTTGTTGGTAGTTATTTTACGTCATAAGAGTATTCTTTCATATGTCTGTTAATCTCTCTTTCTCTCTCTCTCTCTCTCTCTCTCTCTCTCTCTCTCTCTCTCTCTCTCTCTCTCTATCTATCTATCTATCTATCTATCTCCCTAACTGTCTTTCTATCTATCTAGCAATATACTAGCTCTCTCACTCTGTCCCTCTCTCTCTGTCTCAGCTTCTCTTTCTCTCTCATTCTCTGTCTCTCTCTGTCTCTTTGTCTCTCTCTGTTTGTTTCTCTGTCCCCTCTCTCTCCCTGTCGCTCCCCCGCTATCTATCTATCTATCTATCTATCTATCTATCTATCTATCTATCTATCTATCTATCTATCTATCTATCTGTCTATCTATCTATCTATCTATCTATCTATCTCGGTAACTGTCTTTCTGTCTATCTAGCTATATACTGGCTCTCTCACTCTGTCCCTCTGTCTCTGTCTCTATTTCTCTCTCTCCCCCCTCTCTGTCTGTCTCTTTGTCTCTGTTTGTCTCTTTGTCTCTGTCTGTCTCTTTGTCTTTGTCTGTTTCTCTCCTCCCCTCTCTCGTTCTCTGTATATCTGTGTATTTACATACGTATTCCTATCTGTCTATTTCTCTATACACGCATAACATATGTGTCTATATGCATGCATCCAGAAACAAGCCCATGCATTAGATATTGCAAACTATCTATATTCTATGATGTAACTTCGTATAACAATGAATAATAATTCTCTGATACAGAAAATATTAAAAAAAAATAACAAAACTGCATACCAAATATTAAAAAAAAAATGCCTTACGAATTTTACTCGTTACATAAATATGGTCTGACGGGGATCATCTGCGCATATATACACCCTCCCACGCATTCCTCCCTCACACATACGTACACGCATGTAAGCCTTTAAATTAAATACACGAGCTTAAGAAAAAAAAAAATTAGTGCAACACGATAACAAGAACAAGAAGACAATAAAACGCAATACGAAAGCAACATATCATCAACAACAACAGCAGCAGCAGCAGCAGCGGCAACAGGTCAAAAGAGAAAGAGAGAAAAAGAAGAAAAAAAAAAAGAAGAAGACTGCGAAAGGAAGTAGAATTCATGCAAACGCTGATATTTCTGGACAGACATCTTTTCGTTGTTCGAAAAAAGCCCATAGCGCGCGAGTGAGTAGATGAGAGGAGAGAGAAAGTAACGGGGAGAGGGAGCAAAAATGCAAGGGGGTAGAGAGAGCGAGAGAGAGAGAGAGCGAGAGAGAGAGCGAGAGAGAAAGAGAGAGAGAGAGAGAGGGAGAGAGAGAGAGAGAAAGACAGAGAGAGAGAGAGAGAGAGAGAGAGAGAGAGAGAGAGAGAGAGAGAGAGAGAGAGTATTAAGTGAGTAGCTTCAGCCAAATGATATCTTATCTCAAGATATATCCTTCACTAATGAGATACGCTGGTGCACACGCGTATATATATACCTTGAGGATATGTCAACAGAATCTGATAACAGGCAGTTAATTTAGAAATATGCTCATGTGATAACCCAATTCCATATCACTTATCTCACATTATGTAATTTATACAGTCTGACTTGCTCGATGTTGCTGCTATCTTCTTCTTCTTCTTCTTCTTCTTCTTCTTCTTCTTCTTCTTCTTTTTCTTCTTCTTCTTCTTCTTCTTCTTCTTCTTCTTCTTCTTCTTCTTCTTCTTCTTCTTCTTCTTCTTCTTCTTCTTCTTCTTCTTCTTCTTCTTCTTCTTCTTCTTCTTCTTTTTCTCCTTTTCTCCTTTCACTATTTTATGTGTTTTTATTGTTCCTTGCTTTCTATGTTTTATTATAATTTTTTTTTTTAATCCATAATTGCTCCTGTTTTTGCTGCTGCTTTCGTTGTGGTTTACATTTTCGTTATTACGACGTGTTTTCGTTAATTTTTTGCTAATAAATATATATTTAAACGATACACATTATGCTACACACAAACACTGGCAGATCCATACAGAAAGAGATACGATGCCAGTAAACACAAGCCCACACATTTATGGACGCTTATATAATACATATTCGTGTGCGTGTGTGCGTGCGTGTGTGTGTGTGTGTGTGTGTGTGTATGTTCGTTTGTGTGTGGGCGCATATCATAAAGACTCACAAACAAATTTCAATTTATTTTTCATGGAAAAAAGTATATTTTACATGTGAAGAACGTGAGTTTAATTATGAAACTGCAGCGACTGATTTCACAATCACGACCTTCGAGCCATGCTTAATTCCGTAAGGAACAGAAAACATTGGATTTATTGCGTGATAACTTTCTTCAAATGTTTTTGGTGTAGTATTGAACTCGACGGAAAAAATCTAGGCATATATATGGAATTTAAGTTGACCGAAAATTTATTTGTGGTTAATGGAGTTTAGTCGCCATTAATGAGATCAAGCTGTGGCGATTGGAGAGTTTGGTATATTTAGGAAAAGATATAAAACTAGAGAGTGATAAAGGGAGAAAATATGACAGCAGAAAGAGCAACGGCCGAAGAAAGTCGAGAATAAAGTATTATAATATGCCTGTGCTTATATGTGGTTCAAACCAGTTGATGTTGTTTCGCCGTTGCATAATAGGTGTTTCTCAAAGCGCCTGCTTTTCGATAATACGAGGTCTAGATTATGGAAGGTTTTGACAAATTTTCTGATCTCTGTTGCGCAAATGCTCCTGCAGTTTCGCGTCATTTTCTAACGTGTCAACTATTTCTCGGATATACGATGTGAGTCTGATGTCCAAGGTGTTTTACATTACATATTCACTAGTTATCGAAGACATTCGTGGTATTTGTTTTAAATTGGCTTCCTATAGTGGAGATCTTATATGATGTCTCAGACATAAGACTGCGGTTATAATGTGACACGGATGAATATTTGGATGTACATATGATTATAAATCGTGAGGCTTATAGTTGTTCTCTATTTACGTTCGATAAACATGCTGCTAATGGAGGTCGGTGCGATAAAATACCCTGGTATGTGCAGAAAGTGCAATCATGTTACCTTCGAAAGAGAATAATTTCCAAAAATCCAATTCATTTTATAATAGTATATTTTTGCGCACCCTTAAGTACATATATATATATATGAGTGTTTGTGTGTGCGTAGAAAGAGAAAAAGGGATAAAGGCAAGATTTGAAACTTTAACTTAATTCGGTCGGATTATCACTTTAGTACAGAGATTCAACTAAAGGTTATCTTAAAAGTTCTAAGCTGAATAACCCACGCAAGATTATCTTTGTAACTAATGAGGTATACATAGAAACTGGAGATATGAGTCAATTCAAATCTCTTCTAATTTGCGGTTAGTAGTGAACACAAATATATCAAAACTTCCACCATTCTTGATGACAAGAATTTTATGTATTCCTCAATATTCGATGTAAAGATGTATACTGTTAGACTGCTAATATATTTCTGCCTCAAATTCTTTTGTAAAGATCTATTTGAAAACACATTTTCAATATCTGTTATAGTTTCATCTACCTCGGGACCAGAAAGACTCATCTATAATTTGCAGAATGGAACTGGACAACGTAGTTTCATTTAATAGCTCCAATCAATCGATGAGCCAAAGTCGCTTGATTTAATAGAAACTGCAAACGAGATTTTCGAAAAATTAAATCATGCAATCACAAATAATGGATTAACACATTGGTTAATGTTGTCGAAGACAAACTATGTCCAAAACGAAAAGACTTATAGTTTCACTAATGTTGTAATTAAAAGCAATTTTTTCATATTGATTGGAATTTCTATATTTCACTTATTGCTGTTGATTGTTCTAAAGGTGAAATGTTATACAGATATACATAAGAGAAATCAATCAATTCTATGTACGTATACATACAAATATACATACATACACACATATATACATACATACATGTGTGTATGTATACATGCCTGTGTCTTTGTGCCTATATATGTGCTATTTTTGTAGGTAACTAAGTATGTATATGTGTGTGCAAAATGCTGTTGTTTTGTAAGTATATATGCAATATTAACATATACATAATGGTATTATAAGCTTTTTTTTTGTTGTGAATTACATACAAATAAAAGTAAAATCTACACTACTTAGGATGCAAATAATGGTTTATATATTTACACTGAGTCACAATTTTTAGACATGTTAATAATATAGTGTTTGCTCTCTTAGACAGTGTTGGCACACATTTAATTTGTATTATATATCACCAACTCTTTTCAAAAACATAATTCCTCAACAGAACTATCTTGGAGTTAAAGTTGGGAATACACGAAGAGAAAAATCTAAAACAAACAGGGAGGCACGACTTACATATATCCATCAGATCTGACCCATTGTTAACCAAGAGTTTGAAAAACTCATACTATAAATTATACATAAACGCTCTGTATCCATAACTAAAGCAGAAACTAATATTAGATTTTTCTCCGCAAGTGAATTATAATATGCTTACGTGTATATACGGAATATTCTGCCTGAAAATTAATGTATCACACATTTCATATGTATACGTCAACATATCACAATCACCTCCGAAAGAACCACATGTTTGATCGAGATACACGAAAACTACTGCAATTGTTGTCTATTTGTTATTCTAAGCAGTAACAAACCATTAAAGCAGATATAGTAACAAACCATAAAAGTTATTCATTAGCAATCAAGATTATATCTTAATTCCAGGCAATTCAGTATATCATAAAACGTCGCCTGTGCGAATTCCAACACCGGTAGGGCTGTGGTCTCCATAATGAAATAGTCATGATGTCAACGATGAAGTATGATGTGAAATAGCCTTGTTTATTTTAATAATATAAGCATAAATCACATTAAATTATTTTGCAGGAATTAGGAGACCTGCCTTGCATGGTAGGTTTGTCTTGAGAACCCGGGAATATCAGTAGGCTAATATTTGTAATTCTCTTTAATTGTAGTATCTTTTTTTTTATCTTTAATCTTTTACTTGGTTCAGTCATTAGACTGCGGCCATACTGGGGCACAGCCTTGAATTTCTAGTACAATGAATAGAACCTAGTACTTATACTGTTAAGCCTGGTACATATAATATCGATATCTTTTGATGAAACCATAAAACACCCCACGACACTCAAGCAATGGAGGGCGGGGACAAACACAAGAACAAAAACATAAAGACACACACGCACGCACACGTCTATGTACAACGGGCTCCTTTCCGTTTCCGAATGCCAATTCCAACTACAAGGCTTCGGCCGGCCCAATGCCATAGTAGAAGACACTTGCCCAAGGTTACACCGTAGTGGGATTGAACCCAGAGCAAGCCTAGATATCTTATATAGTACTCTTCTTCTGTTCGATAGCATGTATATTATGATATAGCTAAAATGATGCTTTGGTTGTAATCTGTTAGTATGTATATATATATATATATATATATATATATATATATATATATATATATATATATATATATACATACACACTTATGAATGCGTATATGTGCATGTGTGTGTTAATGTGTGGATAAATGGAAATAGATTTAGAAGTTTCGGCAAAACTTTCCGGTCACGCATTTTTTTCATAAAAGGAATAATTAGTTAACTCTAGCACTGCATTGCGTTCTGTATTAGACAATATGTAATTGGATTTCAAAATGTTTTTATGTAAGTTAAAAACCACTACAACAGTAATATATATATACTTAGATTTATATGTACTCATACATGTGTGTGTTTGTGTATGTGTATGTATGTGTGTGTGTTTGTGTTTTTTTATATAATAGGCAAAAAGTAATACGAGGAATTTGATAGTTACAACTTTATTTTGATATGAGCATATAGTTATGCATTTATAATTATGTAAATCTTTCTCGCTTTTACTCTCTCTGTGTCTGTCTATCAATCTATTTCGCTAAATCTCTATTTATATGTGTATAAAGATTGCTCTCTTTCTCTCTCTCGCTCTTTATATATATATATATATATATATATATATATATATATATATATATATATATATATATATATATGTATATATATATATATATGTATATATATATATATATATATATATATATATATATATATATATATATATATATATATATATGTATGTTTGTATGTATGTGCATTCGTGAATATTTTTTCCCCGACTTATATCTGCATAACATTTCTCTGAGGTCACAACTTCTATAGCAATCTGCAGCAATAACTGAAATAACAGCGATTCCCACAGAAATATAAAAAACACAAATCAATGGAAAACTTGCTTTTAATTGCAACATTACCAAAATTCTATATGACATATGCTGCTCCTCTCCATTGTCAAGACATCATCGCAGCCTTTTGAAAAATCAAATGTTACCTTGACTACATTGAACAGATACAAAACAAAGAATGTTTGTTAATTAAGTTTCATAGTTCCAGAATGAAAGAGTAAGAGCAAAATACAAACAAAAAAATGATAAAAACAAAATGGGGCCTGTTTCAATTCTAAAGGCGTTCGGAGAAAAATTAAATGGAAAAAAATATGATATAATATAAAATAACATTACTTTGGAAGAAAACAAAGATTTATTTTGATTCGTGAGTTTTAAAATTATCAATAGTATATTTGTTGGTATCTTCCGCGGTACTCTTGAAATTATACATCACCAAGGTTTTTCAAAATCTAATTTTCTCTGTAGAAATTATCAAGGAGTCAAACAAAGATACGAAAGTGCAAAAAGTTAAAATAAATAAATAAATAAATAAATAATTATGTAATAATATAAAACAAAGAAGTAGAAACTATATTTGCTGCAGAAAAAAAAAATGCAATCTGAGATGAGGATATTAAACAAACATCTCTTCATTTAATCTAAATAAATATCAATTTATAAGCGAGAAATTCCAACATGGATTTGATAAAACCTGGAAATTCTGTTGAACACTTGTAACGTTCTATTTGATTTCTTTAATGAATCTTCAGTAAACAAAATAGCTTTTCCAATCAGATGATGTTAAATAAACAATTTTAATTAAAGACATAATTGAAAACATGAGATTAGCCGTTATTGGAGGACTGTTTCAAGGATCGATATGAGCATAAGGATCAGCAAAGGATAAAGAGGATTTTTATCAACGTAATTTGAATTCCACACCGTCACTATAGAACACAGAAAAAAAAACCCCGAAAACTTTTACAGAAATAACAGATAATTCAGTGGATCTGTTTCACTAGGTAACATCCAAAATAGTCAACACAATATCAAAGCTTGTCTCTAGTATAATATTTCTTCCTTAGTTCCTTTATACAAACAAGAGATAAGTGAAGAAATAAATTACAATTTGGCAATAGAATTGCTTGGCAGAGGCAATCTAGTCCGTACTATCTTATCATATATACAGGAAATGTTGTCTCAAATGTAACTAAATCCTAACTAAATAAATTTAAGGATACGCTTTAGGTATATTTTTTACTATATTTTTAACGCAGTAAATAAGATAGGAAAACTACTGGTAATTCTTATTTTTAGTCTTCTTCTTGATCTTGTGCAGCTACTACTACTACTACTGGTGGTGGTGGTGGTGGTGCTGCTGCTACTACTACTACTACTACTGGTGGTGGTGGTGGTGCTACTACTACTACTACTACTACTACTACTACTACTACTACTACTACTACTACTAAGATGGTGAGTTGGCAGAATCGTTAGCACGCCGAGCAAAATGCTTAGCGGCCGTTCGTCCGTCTTTACGTAATAAGTGCAAATTCCACCGAGGTTGCCTTGGCCTTTCAACCTTCCGGAGTTCGATAAAATAATAACCAGTTTAGCGTTGGGGTCAATATAATATACCAGCCACCTCTCCCGAACTTCACCGCCTAGTGCCAAAATCGTGATATTTTCAGCAGTAACAACTGGCTCAGTATGATGTTCATACCGGTAGGTAGGAGAGTCAATTTTGTAGTATTTACATATTTTTCAATATAAATACAATCCTGCGCCATCGTGACGAATTTTGTATTCGATTGGTGTCAACACAGGACATCACGAAACAAGATGGTCCGTGCCGGACAAAATGCTTAACGGCATTTCTTCCGACATTGCAAACGCCACCAAGATCGACTTTGCCTTTCAACATATCAACGTCGATAAAACAAGTGCCGGATGAGTTGAGATGAAAGTTTAGCTCTGTAAGGAAAAGTAGAAATTAAGATGTAATCATCGTTTTGTACATTTGCCCTCCATCGAGGAAAACCAGAAGAAAAGTCGAAAGGAAAAGGCTGTAAAATGATTTTTGAAGACGTGTGAGATTGAAAAAAAATTGTATGATTTGTTGAAGAAAAATGTCTGACATTTCGTAGCTCTACTTTCTACGCTGAGAGAACATTCTGAACGGTCGAAGGAGTAAAATGAAACTTTGGCTTTCTTTCTTTCTCATGATATAATTTCTTATCTAATCTTACAGATTTTACAGTATATTTACCAACGCAGATAACTACCAGACTTCGATAACGCCTCCAGTCAGTCACGTAGCAGCCTTCGAGATACGCATTGTTACGTATGGTCATAAATATTTCAAGAACGTATTCAATCAAAGACAGTTCTTAACTGTATTTGTTTTATCAGCTTCAGTAGATGTTAGATAAACTAGCAATAAAACCTAATCCTTTAACACAGCTCTATCAGTCTCAGTGAAGAGGCGATATTGTCTTGCGTAGGTGGATCTGCAGTGGAATTTAGCTTTTGAACCACCTTAAGTTGTGGTTTTGAACTCCATCGCATGATAAAAAATAAGGACTATACAAGTATAGAGGTTGATTTAATAAGCAGTTTTGAATTTTTCTCTTTCTCTCTCTCTGTCACGATCTCCCTCTGTTCTAAAAATAGCCACAATTGAAAGTTTGAGGACAGCAGGACAGTGGTCAGCTGCTGTCTTGCAGAATTTAGGTCAAATCTTACCACACCCCTCATGTTATTTATAATGTTTATTTTTTGTTTTTTTTTTAGCATCCTGAAAAAAACTATACAATATATAGGTATATCTCCTTTCCCCCCATCGTACTTCTTCTCTTCCACTTTTCCTCTCGTTGCTCACCTATTCTTCTACTTCCTCCATTTGTTTCTCCCTCTACCACTCCCTCTCTTCCCCTTAGACCGGCATGGTCACATGCTTCCGGTCAATAATCCTTTTCTTCCTTGGCTATCGCCGAGCAAACACATGAACTTACTTCGTCCCCACTTTCAAGTTCGTGCCTCACAGCGTTCATACACATAATTTTTCCCGTCTAGCCGTATAGCCTTTTCTGTTTGTTTTCCTGTCTTGTTTTTTGTCCGCCACTACATTCCTCCATGGCAAGGTTTAATTTGTGTATACAAATTTAATTTGCGGTCCATGGGAAGAGCCGTTTTAGCGATGCGTCCTGCCCAGCTCTTCGAAACGCCGGTGTTAAAACGGGGGTAGCTGATGAAGAAGAATGTTCTCTATGTGGCTTGTGTGTTTTCTCGTCTACGTTTTGTTTGCAATGTCCTGTACCCAGATATGCACCTATACATACAGGTGGATGTCGGTATGCATATACCTGTACGTATATATGCATATACTCATTTACTATTTGTTTATATATATATATATATATATATATATATATATATATATATATATACTCTTTACTCTTTTAATTGTTTCAGTCATTTGACTGTGGCCATGCTGGAGCACCACCTTTAGTCGAGGAAATCGACCCCAGGACTTATTCTTTGTAAGCCTAGTACTTATTCTATCGGTCTTTTTTGCCGAACCGCTAAGTTACGGGGACGTAAACACACCAGCATCGGTTGTCAAGTGGTGTTGGGGGGACAAACACAGACACGCAAACACATACACACACATACATATATATACATATATACGACAGGCTTTCTTCAGTTTCCGTCTACCAAATCCACTCACAAGGCTTTGGTCGGCCCGAGGCTATAGTAGAAGACACTTGCCCAAGGTGCCACTGAACCCGGAACCATGTGGTTGGTAAGCAAGCTACTTACCACACAGCCACTCCTATATATATATATATATATATATATATATATATATATATATATATATATATATATATATATATATATATATATATATATATATATATATATATATATATATATATATATATATATATATATATATATATATATATATATATATATATATATATATATATATATATATATATATATATATATATATATATATATATATATATATATATATATATATATATATATATATATATATATATATATATATATATATATATATATATATATATATATATATATATATATATATATATATATATATATATATATATATATATATATATATATATATATATATATATATATATATATATATATATATATATATATATATATATATATATATATATATATATATATATATATATATATATATATATATATATATATATATATATATATATATATATATATATATATATATATATATATATATATATATATATATATATATATATATATATATATATATATATATATATATATATATATATATATATATATATATATATATATATATATATATATATATATATATATATATATATATATATATATATATATATATATATATATATATATATATATATATATATATATATATATATATATATATATATATATATATATATATATATATATATATATATATATATATATATATATATATATATATATATATATATAGGAGTGGCTGTGTGGTAAGTAGCTTGCTTACCAACCACATGGTTCCGGGTTCAGTGGCACCTTGGGCAAGTGTCTTCTACTATAGCCTCGGGCCGACCAAAGCCTTGTGAGTGGATTTGGTAGACGGAAACTGAAGAAAGCCTGTCGTATATATGTATATATATGTATGTGTGTGTATGTGTTTGCGTGTCTGTGTTTGTCCCCCCAACACCACTTGACAACCGATGCTGGTGTGTTTACGTCCCCGTAACTTAGCGGTTATATATATATATATATATATATATATATATATATATATATATATATATATATATTTATATACTATTTATTTTTCACTAACGAAACACAGTTATCTTATTTCTATTAATATAATTAAATGTTAGGGAATTTTCATTTAAGGATATCATTTATTTATATCTTATTTTCTAGGCTTCTTAGTTTTATTGGCGTTTAGTGTTAATGCATGTCATCTTATTAATTGTAATTATTTCAATAAGCGTACGATTTTCCTTGTATCACATGTAAAGTGCTAAATTTTAACTTGTGGCTTATTTCAATATATATATATATTCTCTTTTACTCTTGTATTCTTAAATTGTTTTTTTTTTTGTTTCAGTCATTTGACTGCGGCCATACTGGAGTACCATCTTTAGTCGCGCAAATCGCCACCAGGCCTTATTCTGTGAAAGCCTTGTACTTATTCTATCGGTGATTTTTACAGAACCACTAATTTACGAGGATGTAAATATTCCGGCATCGGTTGTTAAGCAATGGGGGGAGGGGCGGGACGAACGGAGATACACAAACACACACACACAAACACACATATACGACGGATTTCAGTTTCCGTCTACCAAATCAATCAATCCAAAGTTTTAGTCAGCCCGAGGCTATAGTAGAAGACACTTGCCCAAGGTGCCACGCAGTGGGACTGAACCTGGAACCATGTGGTTGGCAAGCAAGCTACTTAACTTACCACATACACACACACACACACACACACACACACACACACACACACACACTCACATATATATTAGTGTCTCACTTTGGTGTAGCAATACAAATAACCGGTGTTAAAGATCAATATACATATGCTTGAAAATATGCGTTATTTGAATACAGAGCATATGCATACAGGCTTTACATACATTTATGTATGTATGTACAGGTATATGAGCATGAGGCTACGAATTGCTATAGGTCAGTGGAATTTTACGTTAATACATAAAATGCCGGACATTTTTACAATGCTTATGATGGTGGTATATAGAAAATAAGATGTTCGCATTCATGAGACCATTAGAAGAAAATACCGTCACCCCAGCGGATAATACGAGATATTGATGTAAAACACACTAGCGCATACGTACAGAAAAGCGCATACACATACAGAGATACGTTCACGCAGGCGTATGGAGAAATAGAAAATAAATTGAGTAATGCGTTTTGTTATTCTGTAATATAATATCTAAAATTACTACCACCACCACCACTATCACCACCACTAAGATGAGTAACGATTTAACGTTTACCTCATCTCTGACCTGCAAGAAACCAGAGCCAAGTATCCCTCATGTTAAACAAGGTGTAGCTATATGTCTGAATGTGTGTGTAACTTTGCACATGAGAGTGTGTGTATGTGTTTGTGTGCGTGTGAGTCTGTGTG
>NC_142935.1:23718263-23733263 GCF_046866305.1 Octopus bimaculoides
ATGATCTCTACAATATAAATTAGTAGGCGGTACCAAAACATGGTCACAGTCCAATGAGTGAAAGAAGAAATATAAACTTTAAAACTAATAAAAAAAAATGCAATAAATATAAAACAAATAAATAGAAAAAAATGTGACAGTTAGTTGTTAAGTATATAAAGATATGTAGTTGGAATGAAAAATAAACAGTGCTAGAAGGCACAGATAGGCGCGCTTAAAAAAAATGTAAGAAGGACGATGTTTTCATATAGGGAATGTAAGAATGCTTGAGATAGGAGGACAAAAATATTCATGTTATGGGAGAGCGGCTGGTATATAATAACAGAAAGAAACATTGGGAGATTAAGGGAATGAGGTAGAGAAATTGAGAGATTGCCTGGGTGTGAGACTGAGAAATAAGGAAACAGTCGATTTTTATATGAACATACATACGTACATACATATATTTATAAGTATATACATATATATATATATATATATATGTGTGTGTGTGTGCATATATATATATGCATACATATACATATATATATATATATATATATATATGTATATATGCATATATATATGTGTTTATATATTTGTATATATATGTATACACACACACACACACGCACACACACACACACATATATATATAAATATATACATGTGTGTATGTGTGCCTGTAGTGCGTGTGTCTATATATAACAATAGATGTATATATATATATATATAGACACACATATATACGTGTTTATATATAGAAACACATATATACTTGTGTGTGTATATATATATATATATATATATATATATATATATATATATATATATATATATATATATATATATATATACATATAAACACGTAACAATATATACGTCGCGCATACATATATAACAAGTAATGTGTGTACGAACGAAAACATCGCATGGAAATTACATTAAAAACTATCCATTAATGCCTATTTGCCAGTCATAACATTTCAGGGAAGTTATCGGGAAACAATACATAGTATGTGTGTGCGTGGGTGTGTTGTGTGTGTACGGATTTTCTCCTGTAAGAATAAATGTTAATATGTATGAATGTCTGTATCTACGTAACTTTCTATTTATATGTGTGCGTATATATATACACATGTGTGTGTGTGTGTGTGTGTGTGTGTGTTTCTGTATGTGTATGGATAGATACATAGGTAGAAAATGGGTTTTTCATAAGTTAGAACGAAACCTTCCAAACATCCTTAATTGGCTCGAACAGCCTAAAGTCCTGGTCGCGAATGCAGTTCTACGGATTGATAACTCCCATAACTTGCAGATAACAGACGAGATATTATGAAATGTCGGTGATAATAGGATTGATACTAAATCCAGTAACTCCCTCTTCTTTTTAAACATATTGTTTACAAGTAAAAATATATAATTCGTATGAAACTGGTTTACTTTGTTCATTGAGAGACCTCTCCCTACGCTTATACAATAAGAGATATGCTAGCCTTATATAGATACTCTATGTGGTCGCTTCAGTTCCTAGTTGTATCATCAAAATCTTTTTCCGTTAAAGTATATCTTGAAATTTGAGGACACATTTACAGAATTGTATCGTCTTCCTATATAGTTATGAAGGTGGCGTGGACATCTCGTGGTGAGCAACAATTCTCTGAAATGATTTCTTTCTTTGGCACATTGCCAGGAAAATAAGAGAACACAGCATATAATACATAGTCAGATTATATTTATCATTATAAAATGTGAGGTATATATTACAAATTTTCCATGACTAAGATTAGTTCTGAGTAGACATGTAATAATCTTTTCTGATAAAGTAATCATAATTAGCAGTGTTAATAACACAACTATATGGGAATCACTGACGGAAATTTCAAAAATACTTATTACAAAATCGGCTCATGTTTTCGCCACAAAAAGAAACAATTATAATGAAAGAAACAACAACAATGAAATTAACAATGATTCACTATAAAATTATGACAGCGAGCAACATTTGACATATGCTAGAAAAGCAAAGCTAGGAGAAAATATTCATACGTCATTTTTTTTTCCAAAATGTGCAACCAATGTGAATGTTAATGGGGTTTGATTATTTACAAACGTGTAAGTGTTACCAAGTTTGATAGCACAGATAAACTTTGCGGTAAAAACTTGATAATTAACTTTTCGGTGCAATAAATATAATTTCCTTAAAATTGTTCTCTTGGACTATCACTTCGGAAAAGTTAGTTGTATCGCATCATTTGTATACACAAACACAGATATTCAGATATATATGCATGCACACACACACATACATTTCTATATTTTTAATTTCGCGTATGCGCATTGTTCGTTTTTGATTTTGTCGACTACACAGTATAGTAGAGTCAGTTGGGCATTGTCTGTGAGAAAATCAATACCATCATGCAGTTCACTCTGCCTTAAATTTGGAAACGATACACTGTATTGCTTGACATTCGCGCCAGAAGCTCCAATACGAACATTTCAGACGTTTGGGTGTCAATCTGAGGACATGTACCGAGAGTGATAAAAGTCAAACATCCAGTGAACATCATGGTGTTTGTAGTGATCACTAGTGATGACGATGTCATACCTCCATTCGTTTTCCACAGTCTCAGACTCAACACGGAGCTCTACAACAAGTGCCTGGGGACGGTAGTTGCACTTCATTTACAGTAGTGTGAATATAAATTTATTGTAGGCCAATGTGTGTCTGTATGTGTGCATGTCTGTGTATGTGTATGCCTGCATGTGCACTCGTATGTGTACGTATATACAAACATATATATATATATATATATACATAGATGCACAAATACATACGTATGTGCACATATATGCATGTATATATATTGTTTAGAAGACACACACATAGATGTATAGATAAATATATACAGAGATAAGCAGAGAGGGAGATAGGAAGGCGAACATACTTAGCGAATGAGGTGGGTAATAAAAGAAACTGAAGCAAAGTCGAGAGGGAAAATATGTAAAAGCAGAAAAAAATTAATGAATTAGTAGAGCTGGAGCGTGGACGTGAAAAATGTAGACTTGATATATGCTGTCAAAACAATAGACATTATTATGTATGTATATGTGTGAGTATGGTCGTGTGTGTTCACGCATGTGCGTATGTGTGTGTGTGTGTGTATGCGCATGAGCAAGTGCGTGTATATGCGTGTGTGTGTGTGTGTGTGGTCGTGCAGGCTTGTGACTGACAAGCCAATAATATTTGGAATGTTTGTGTGTGTGCCTGTGTAACATTTATACTCGTACACGAACATGCATACACAGATACACAGAAACGTAATTTTGCGTGTATGCACATGTACGTTTGTGCTATATATATATGCATATATATACATATATATATATATATATATATATATATATATATATATATATATATATATATATGCATTTGTATATATACGTATGTGTGTATATTTGTATATAAATATATGTATATGTATATATGTATATATATATATATATATATATATATATATATATATATATATATATATATGTATGTATATATATATATATATATATATATATATATATATTACAAAACCAATAAACACAACGTATTTTTTCTTGTATATTTATGTAATTGAGCGTAATATGTCAGTTGGAAAACATGATTGTATTATAGCAGATCCATGCATACACTTTCTTACACACACACACACACTCAGGCATATATGTATATGTGTATGCGCGCGCGTGTGTACATTTATATATATATATATATATATATATATATATACACATATACTGTTACACAGACAGCCGTCTCTCGTCTCTCTCTCTGTTTTTATCTATCTATTTCTCGCTTTTACGCCCACACACATCCCCCCACGTGCGTATCCATATGTGTGTGGCATATATTTGTGCTCTGCATTGTGCGGAGAGTATTGTTAGATATAACTGAACGACCCGGACCATCCTCTGTCTATCTCTCTTCGTTTTTCTCTTAATATCTATGCTTATCTATATATACAATATACACGCACGCGTGTGCATACACACACATCTGGAGATAGATGGTTAGATAGATAGATAGAGAGACAGAGAGAGAGAGCGGGAGGGTAGGGAGAAAGATACAGAGAAACATTAAAACACATATATATATATTGTATATAAGCATGCATGAACGTATACGTATATACAGCAGACTGCCAGTATTTTTATGATACAGAACACTACTAACATTTCAATTAATACCACTAACACCCATACATCCCATACACCAGTCACATTACAGATTTATATCTACCCTAATTGCACCAAATCCAGAACTACTTGCCTCACTTACACATAATCTTTTTACTCAGGGACTAGTAGACACGACACCGTTCGGCAATCGGTGCGCAGTCAAATCAGTGAACAATAATTTACGAAACCGGTATCCTTTTGAATCGCTTAAATAAATCACAATAATGACTCTTATTACTTTTATCCCTACCTCAGTTCATCTAATTCTATATATCTATCGTTACTTTTCAAACAAAGCTTTTATTTTTTTGATTCCCTATGTGCGTTTTCGTTTTTTCTCTCTCTTTATTTCCCCTCTAAATACATATAGGAGTGCCTGTGTGGTAGGTAGCTACAGAACCACATGGTTCTAGGTTCAGTCCGTTTGCGTGGTACTTTGGGCAAGTGTCTTGTACCATAGCCTCGGGCCGACCAAAGCCTTGTGAGTGAATTTGTTAGACGGAAAGTGAAAGAAGCACGCCGTATATATATATATATATATATATATATATATATATATATATATATATATGGATCTTTTTTAAAACGGGGGCCACATTTTTCATTAACGAAACACTTTGAAACTTGGAACACTGGTAGAATGTGTCATATAAAACATCTTTTTCTCTTAGTCTTCTTAAAAAAAAAGAAATCCATAAATTATTCCATGTTAAAGTTGTCGTATTTCTGTAATTTCAACCAATCACTGACGTCCATTCAGCCGATATACATTAAGTGCCGACTACATAAACAAACGATTCTGAAACAATTAACCCTAACCCTAACCCTAACTCTAACCCTAACCCCAACCCTAGGGTTAGGGTTAGGGTTAGGGTTAGGGTTAAAGCAAATTTAAAATGAAAAAAGCAAATAAAACGAAGGTATGGAGATTAAATACGCTTTACCTCGCTTAGTGAGCCAAAGGAGTAAATGTAAACAATTGAATACTTGTCAGTGATTGGTTGAAATTATCGAAATAAGACAATTTTTTACATGAAATAAATTCGAATACAAAAATATTTTTCTGTTCTATAACACAAAATAGATAAGTATACGAAGTTTGAATGTCTTTCGCTACCAAAAACACTACGTAAAACACTAATGAAAAATGTGGCCCCCGTTTTAAAAAAGATCCATATATATATATATATATATATATATATATATATATATATATATATATATATATATATATATATATATATATATATATATATATATATATATATTTATTTATATATATATATATATATATATGTATGTATGTATGTATGTTTCTGTGTGTGTGTGTGTGTGTGTGTGTGTGTGTGTGCGCGCGCCGTATCAATTTGTGTGTGTGTCTGTGTTTGTCCCCCGAGTCATTGGCGATGTTGGCGTGTTTACGTCCCCGTAACCTAGCTGTTCAACAACAGAGACCGATAGAATAAGAAGACCTGGGATCGATATGTTCGACTAAATTTACGGTTATATTTCTACTTGCGCATTATAAGGCAAATATTACAGATGTTGTGTACAGGTGGCACGTCATGCCCCTTGCATTCTTACCGTTATCATTCACCCATAATCCTCCCTTGAACACAAAATATGATAGTGCTAGCTTTTGGTGTGTACAACGCTACATGAAAAGTATTACTCTTTACTCTTTCACATATTTCAGTCATTTGACTGCGGTCATTCTGGAGCACCGCCTTTTGTCGAACAAATCGACCTCAGGACTTATTCTTTGTAAGCCTAGTACTTCTTCTATCGGTCTCTTTTTTGCTGAACAGCTAAATTATGGGGACGTAAACACACCAGCATCGGTTGTCAAGCGATGTTGGGGGAAAACACAGACACACGAACACACTCACACACACACACACACACACACTCACACACACACACACACACACACACATATATATATACGACGGGCTTTTTTCAGTTTCCCTCTACTAAATCCACTCACAAGGCTTTGGTTGGCCCGAGGCTATAGTAGAAAACATTTGCCCAAGGTGCCACGCAGTGGGATTGAATCCGGAACCATGTGGTTGGTAAGCAAGCTACTTACCACACAGCCACAAATATTCTCCTTTTATGATCGATACTTACGCTTTTGACTTGATCATATATGATGAATTGACTGTATTTGGTATGTTTGCAGGCGATCAACTACCACGCTTCTCCCTAGACAAAGATGGCAGCAGCAGGTTAAAACATGTTACGTTTTATCGAGTACATGTAAGTGTTCATTAATCTATCCAGTGACAGCTAACATAGTGATAGACATTAGCAACACAAGCCAATGGAATAACCATTTCATGGTAACTTAATCTGCTTGAGTCAAATTTCAGAGCTCTCTCGAACCGCACCCTAATGACATTGAAAAAGGGAAGGAAACTTCGATAATGGAATTTGAAATAAGTTATAGCTAAAAAGGCTGGTTCTCCACAGTTAAATGCGTTTTTTTTTTACGTATGTATGCTGCCCACAAGCCTAGACAAATGCAACAT
Source organism: Octopus bimaculoides (assembly GCF_046866305.1). Lineage (NCBI taxonomy): Eukaryota > Metazoa > Mollusca > Cephalopoda > Octopoda > Octopodidae > Octopus > Octopus bimaculoides. The sequence goes on from NC_142935.1 coordinate 23,725,010, forward strand.
CAATAACTTTAGAAATCAAGAAAAACATTCAATGGATAAGAAAAAAAGTATACCAGACAACATGTTACAGGTAATATTTACAAAAGGATCGCAATCCAATTTAAGAGATTCGACTGAACACCCCCCACCAAATACCTAGAGAATGTAAAATACAGTAGTTTTACACCCGGATATCACTAGTGTCTTCCATTACAGCTCAATATCACACTTTACAGTAAGGTGGTGAGCTTCGAAAAATGTTTAGCAGCCCTTTGTCCGTATTTACATTCTGAGTTCAAATTCTGAGGTTGACTTTGCCTTTCATCCTTTCGGAGTCGATAAGATAGGTACTAGTTGAGTATTGGGGGCCGCTGTAATCTCCTTAACTGCATCCTCGAAATTGCTGGTCTTGTGACGGAATTTGAAACCATACTGACACTGTACAGCGGAAACGACGGCAGCAACCGTTCAGGTGAACAAGTAAACAGATGAGTGGCTAACATAATAAAGCGTGTGGTTGTAAAAGCAGGTTCGATATCAAAGACCAGCTTTACAGGTTCATTCATCTGAACTTTCCTCTAGATGTTATATTCACCGGTCTTCTGCATTGACCCAGTTTTACTACTGTTTTTTTTTTCCTCTTTAAACAACAGAACAATTTCTAATTTACAGACATGATAATTGCAAAGAATTGCTGATTAATTGATCGATCTCAATTGGCTCTATCAAATGTTGTTTGATTAAATGTGTTATTTGATAAAGACTTAGTTGCGTTGGTAGGAATGATGGTGAAAATGTTGGTGGTGAAGAGGGTTTTGATGGTAGTCCTGAAGGTGGTGTGGGTCCACGTGCTAGCGGTGGAGGTGGTGGTGTTGGAACTAGACGTGGTTTTTGTGGTGGTGCTTGTATTAGTTCTATGTTGCACGTGGCGAAAATGGTTGTTGCTGATGAAATGCTTAGCAGTAGCGGTGGTAGTGGTGATGGTGAAACCGAACGGTGCTGGTTGTGGTTGGACTGGTAAGGGTGCGATGCAATATATGGCAATGCCGATGGTAGTGGCAGCATTGGTTTAGGAGAAAATAATATTGTGTTTTCGTGCAGTATGTTGTGTTGCTGGTTGACTTGGTGAAGGAAATGAAACTGTAATTTATCTTCGGTAGCGGTGATGGCGCTAGTGTTGTTGAAGGTGATTCCGATAAGTGTTTAATAAGGCGAGGATTGTGTTTCATTTAGTGAGCACGGTGTCGATGGTAGTAAACGGAACCATAAAATGTAGTATTGATAGTAGTTCTGGAGATAGTATCTGTAAAGTAGGTGGTGTTAGTAGTTGAATTAATGACAGTCGTGGTCGCACAGGTACCGTTTGCATTGTAAAAGCTTTGATACCTTGTGTTATCGATCACCACGCCATGTCTGTCCGAGGAAATTTTTCATTAAATATGTTCCACTTCCACCATGACCAGTCCATTGAAATTAGCAAGGATTGTGTTATGTAAAATGTCCTTTCAAATTTTATGATGATAGAATATGGATGAAATGAAATCTGGCTGTTATTTCTAACAGTTCACATAAGTGCGTACATGTTGCGTTGAGGCAATGTTTGTTATAGGGCCGTTGGATAACCGAAAAGGCGAAGGAATATTAGACAAATGGCTTGAAGGTTAATGTGGCCACACAAGATCTATTCCATCAGACAACGGTTGGGCGTGAACTAGCAAGTGAGCTACTACTGCGGGACAGTTCCATTTCCAAACATGCTCGTTGCACTCTTGTACAATACTTGGTACTTGGCGTGAAGGTCCAGAAAGTCAGTCTGGAGGGACCGTCCAAAGGCATTGTACTCGGAGTTAGGAGATGGTCTTGTAAATAGCTATGCGAATCTGCTGGAGATGATTTTTAAACAGAACAATCATCGTCGAACAACGACCTTCAACGTCGGCCACGATGAAGATGATAGCATTTGAAGAGACAGCGATGCGGTATTAGTTTATCACGTCCCAAGTTGGAAATGCGTCTAAGGTAGCTGTATGTGTGCTGATGATGGTAGTGTTCTACTTACGCTGTTGTTGTATGTAGCTCCATGTCACCTACCACCGCACTGATATATGGCAGGTATTCCAAGTATATTAAGCTATTGTCTACTAGAGGACAAGTTTCGACATGCGCTCGTTTATTCTAGTCTGGCTAAAACTGATACAAATCAGAGCATTCGTATTTGTCAACAAACTATACTCACAATATGGTCCAGCATTAAAAACTTCCTAACCTCTTAATGGAACATAGTTCATAATGATTACGGGATGAATTGAATATATTGGAGATGACCTCGCGATAGCGTTTAATAAAATACGTATATCAAATATTTATGTGAATATATCGATGTGAGAATTGAAAAATACCTTGATTTATCATAATACGCAACAATGCATCACATTTGCTACGTAATGTTTGCGTTTATATACCCCAGCTCCATATATTCTCAGTAACCTCCAATCTGGGGTTTTCGGATTAGGTGGCTTAAGTGAATTACGTATTTAAATATGATTTGCAATTTTGTTTGTGTCTTTTGCCTAAAGTCAGATGCGGTAGAAGATACCTATATCCATTTTTAAGCATACCTTCTTATATTCAGACATATAATTCCGCCTTTAAGTAACCAGATACATAACGAAGAGTGTGAAGGTGACTGTGATTTACCAGTAAGCTACTTGGTATAAACCATTCGTTTTATTATCTAATATCTCATATATATATATATATATATATATGTACGGCGGGTTTCTTTCAGTTTCCATCTAGCAAATCCACCTACAAGTCATCGGTTGGTCGGAGGCTAAAGGAGAAGACACTTGTCGAAGGTGTCACGCAGTGGGACGGAACCCGGAACCCGGAACCCGGAACCATGTGGTTGGAAAGCAAGCTGCTTACCACACAGCCATACATTTTATATATTTTTAAAGCCAGCAACGATTACCCAAACCATGTGTTGAAGGGTTCTGGCGTGAGTGGTGCAAAGGAGACAGCCAGCCGGGGTAAGGTATCACCAACAAATATCGGATGGAGGAATGCGCTGGTAGAGAACATACTTCCAAACCACTAGCACAATTCCTTTGTGTATTGTGTTAGGTCCCTTTGCAATTTCAATTTTTCACTCCTGCCAATTTCTGTTTTTTTTTTTGTTTTTTTTTTGGTCTTGTTTTTAAATATAGTTAAGGTAGAAGCTATTTAAGTAAAGTAATGAGACGTGATTTGACCGACACTTGTTCTTCTCTTAAAATATATGTCCTTGCAGCCAAGGTGAAAATTATTATTGAAAATTAAGAGAAAAGAAAAGAGCAGAAATTAAGTTTATAAATGAAATAAACACAAAAGATACCACTAAATATGTAAAATATTGAAGGGATGAAAACAATAATATATGTATGTAGGATATATATATATATATATATGTATGTATGATATATATATATATATATATATATATATATATATATAAATCTTTTATATATACATATATACATACACCTACAAATACATACATACACACACCTACAAATACATACACACACACACACACACACACACACACACACACACACACATATATATATATACACATATATGTGCATATACATATATGTATGATGTAATATATACGTATGTATACATACATATATATTATATTATATTATACTATATTAAATTATATATACATATATATATATACACACACACGCACACACACACACACACACACACACACACACACACACACAGATATATATATATATATATATATATATATATATATATATATATATATATATATATATATATATATATATATATATGTATGTATGTATGTATGTATGTATGTATGTATAATACTAGCATAGATTGAGATAGCCAAAGAGTTAAAAGGAGAAAAGGAAACAAACACAAAATACTTCAAACGAATTATTGGACTGAGATCAACGTCTGTAAAACAGTGATTATTATCAGTGTAATGGTTTGTACAGGTGAGCTTTTTTCACGTGTGTATGTGCTGGCTGTGATTCAGTTTCCACACAAACATATACACACACATACCCCCCCCCCCCCCCCCCACACACACGTATATATATATATGCACATATATACACATAAACACACAGAACTGTCTAGCAGACGGACTTTTCGTAAATTCGCATTTTACTCTAAACGCCAATAACATGATTAGCCGTATATCTGTCTGATCATTAGCTTTTATCTCTTGTTATTACCTCGAGCAGATTGTCACATCGAGAGACATCTTGAAAAGATATAAGATTATATACTACTACTACTACTACTACTACTACTACTACTACTACTACTACTACTACTACTACTACTACTACTACTACTGACAGTATTTTTGCTGCTGTTACTATTACTCGTAACTGTGGTAGTATTAGTCGTGGTCGTGATAGTGGTGGTAGTGGTAGTTTTAATTATCCACTTCAAAAATTAATACTAAAACAAAGTAGTTATTTTTGTTGTCGTTGTTGTTGTTGTTGTTGTTGTTGTTTTTGGTAGTCGTAGTGGTGGCTTTGGTGGTGGTAATGTTTGCGGTGGTCGTGTGTTTTTGTACCGGTTTGATGTGTTTAACACAATTCCGTGAAAAATTTATCAAGTTTATTTTGATGGAAAGAAAGTGTTGTTTTGTTTAATTTTGTTAGCAAGGAATTGAGGAACGTTTGAATGCACACCTTCTTATCTTGAAGCAAAAATATAATTTACCCTTCGCACTCGTTTATTTGTGTTTCAACATAACTTATGTTGGTGGCGCTGTAAGGTTTGCTAGTTAGAGCGGTAAATACGCCGCGAACGAAAAATTATAAATAAAATCTCAAATTAAGGTAAACACTATCAAAATATATAGTTAGGACTATTGAACAAACAAGCATAGTTATGTAAACAGCCAGAAAGCGATTCGAAAAGCGTAAACATTTGTAAATCCAAATTTTACACTTTGATACACATAGGTGTGTGACAACAATCTAATATTTTCATGACGGATAAACCAACGACGGCAGAATATATTTTATGATCGTTGTGAACCAGATGGAAGGGTTCCGTATGGATCAGGTCCCGGAAAAAGAAAAAGATAAAAGAAACGTGGGAGATGCATCTTAAACTGAATGTGTCTACATGTCCGAAGATTTTCTCAAGGAAATAGCAAGTGGAAATTACGTCTGCTGTTCGAGGAATGGGCTGAGTTTTTCTGTGCCACCATACAAGGATCAGCAAGAGGAAACACTGGCTGAGTTATGATATAATGTCTTCTTTATCGACACTAACATATAGAAGTAGGTACTTGTTGTGTTGACTATAGATGCGAAGAGAAATCATTGTAGAGCTGCTGTGCTCTACCCGTCCCTTCTCAATGATTGTACTATATGTATATAGTGAGATGGGTTTCGGCTAGAGTATCGATATGGCTTGGTTCGTGTATCATCAAGCATTTGGGCAAAAGTACTGGCAGTACGCAAGCGTAGATGTAAATGGGAAAATAGAGTTAGGTGTGCGGTGCAAATGAACATGCAAGATATGATGTCTTCCGAAGACTACAAAAGAATCGCCTTCTACGGACAATATTAATCGGAGAGGTATATTCTATTTGCACTCACATGCGTGCTGGCGCAGAAGAAGCTGGTACATATGAGGGAGAAAGATCTACTTAGAGCTTTGTAGCCAGAAAAGATCTATTTAGAGCTTTGTGGCCAGAAAAGGAAGTTAAGCAAAGGAAGAAGGAAATGTACAACAAATTAAAAGGCAGCAAAAAGTAGAATAGATACATTTTGTCTTCTACTAATTTTTTTGAAACTTTGAAAGAAATCACCATGTCCTGAAGACCAGAAGTGGACGACTAACAAACGGAAAAATCTCACCATATTGAGCTGGTTAGGAATTTTGATCGGTTGATCCACACAGTCGCTCCGTGAGCATAGTATTAGAATGAAAAATTAGGGGATCTGACACACTATTGTAAACACTAGGAATAAAACGTGTGTGTGTGAAGCTGGGTGGAGCCAAACAGAAATGGAAGTCGAAACTGAAGGCAGGTAAGAACACATTAAGAGGACACCGCCCCTACGACGTTGCACAAAATTTACAATTACTCACATAACCAGCGAAGAAATAACGGATCCATTGAACAAAGTGAAAGAAGAACGATGTAAGTATTTATGAAATGTTAGCGCCAAGCAGTGTATAAGCAAAATTTAGTTTAGTTAAAATATACATTATTTACATTATTTACATTCGAACCCGAGTTCTCATTCCTAAGGTTGAAATTTCCCCAAGACACCCGAAGAAGGCTGGAGGGTATATCAGCCAAAACGTTGCGTTAGCAACAAACAAGATGAGGACAAATATCTGTCAATTGTAAATAATGTAATTAATGTACATAATTCCTCATCTCTTAAATATAGAACTGTAGTTAAAATATGTTTGTGACATACTTCAACAGCTAAAAGGCAGCTTCACTGCAGTTACTGTGGAGAAAATATCTCTATAGAGATATTTTCACCACGGTAACTACAGTGAAATTGCCTTTTAGTAATTATTGATGTCCATATTTGGGTAAATTTTGAGAATTATTTGAATCATAATCAATCCGTAAACGAAAACAAAAATTAGAATTTATACGCGGATGGAGTGCAATAATTCAAAGGGAGTAGCTTGGTGTCATGTTCAATGCCAAAGGAATTCACAGGCACCGTCCAGAGGAGAACCGGCTTCTCGTACAAAAAATCGAAAATGGTTAGGTTAATCTGATTTGGAAGCCCCTGTATCAAGACTATCGCACGTGTGTGTGTGTTACCCTGTATGTGCGTATCTGCGTGTACATAAATGAAGGTGTCTTTCTATTTGTGTATAATTTATTTAATCTAGATCATCAAATTCCTCAAATATATTGTATACATAATATATTGTATAACGCTTCCGTTCACAACCATTAACCGCGATTGTACATGCCCCAAGATTTTGTAAGTCCTTTGTAAAAATGAATGGGTTCCTCTGACAAAAACTACTACTGCTACTACTACTACTACTACTACTACTACTACTACTACTACTACTACTAGTAGTAGTAGTAGTAGTAGTAGTGTTGGTAGTGGTTGTATTATCTATTATCTGTTATTATTATTATTATTATTATTATTATTATTATTATTATTATTATTATCATCATACGGCTTCCTGCCCATGTCATTTTGTTATTTCTTTCTTGTAAGATAAGACGATTAAATTTTTTATCAGATTCTCTCATATTCATCTTAAGCAGTTAAGGGGTATGGCGTGAGTCGGGCGAGAAATAAGAAGTAAAAGAAGCCACATATTGAAACGATGAAGATAGAGGGGTGATTGGTAGAAAACGAGAGAGTTATGAGATGGAGGCTGGTGAGGAGAGAGACAAAGAGAGAGAGAGGGTGGGAATGAGACAGACATGATGAACTGTTTCGTAAATATACGTGGAGGAATGAAAACAGAAAGGAAGAGAGAGAGAGAGAGAGAGAGAGAGAGAGAGAGAGAGAGAGAGAGAGAGAATAGTGATAGAGTATATAATCTATATTTGGACATAGAGAGTTATATATTAGATGGGAGAAGGCAAGTATGGGAGAGGGTAACTAGAATAAGATTATAAGATAGAGAATATCAGAGAAGAACGAGAAGAGTGGCAGAAGAATCGACGAGGGAGGAAAAGTAAAGTTTGTGAGGGTAAAATTAAGATACAAGGAAAAGAATGAAATAGAGGAAGAGAAAGAAGTGAAGATAGAGAGAGATAAGAGAGAGTGTAGAAAAGAAAGAAATAGATGAGAAGAGTAAATAGGCGATGATAGAAAATAATAAGGAAGTAGGAAGTTGAAAACGGGGACGAAATCAAGATAAAAATGAGAACTATCTCAATATAAGATACGAAAGGAGTATGCCAAACATAATGCAAAGGGAGGGAAAGAGAGAGAGAGAGAGAGAGAGAGAGAGAGAGAGAGAGAGAGAGAGAGAGAGAGAGAGAGAGATGAAGACAGAGTGACAGAGAGAGCAGGACTAAGAGAGAGAGTGAAAGTATGAGATAGATACAGAGTCCAAGATAATTAGGAGAAAGAAAATGTGTGTGTGTGTGTGTGTGAGAGTTTGATGTTGACTGTCGGAAGAAAGAATGCTCGATACCATAGTAGACATTAATAATATCTATATTTTAGTCAATCATGCTACTCAGAGTTTCCCTAGTTGGGAAACAATATCTCGA
>NC_142935.1:23738263-23740763 GCF_046866305.1 Octopus bimaculoides
TTCTATATGTGATAGTGGATTTTCATCGATGAGTTCTTGAAACTTGGTTATTTCCCCTAAAACTATATATTTTATATTTTTTATATATATTTTATCTATAAAGCTCAATTTAATTTTAATTTTTTATAAATTGATTTTAATTGAGTTTTTACCTGTAATTTTGGATTTTGTCCCTAATATTATATATATATATATATATATATATATATATATATATATATATATATATACATATCCCCTTCTCTCTCTCTTTATATATATATATATATATATATACATATCCCCTTCTCTCTCTCTTTATATATATATATATATATATATATATATATATATATATATATATATATATATATATATATATATATATATATATATTTGTATAATTATGTATTGTTAATATAACAATACATAAAGACGGGCTAGAGTTGAAGTGCTCAGCATGAGCTAGAATTCATCTACGGTCCGTAGATGTATACTTTTAACTTAACTTTTATATTATAGGTTTTTATTTATTTATTTATTTTTTTAAATCCTGTCCTAATGTACACGTATTTAATATAATACATGTAAATTTATAACTTCATCATACCGTATATATTTACCCATTATATGTTATATCATAATGTACGTTTAAACATCGTAATGTTTTAACTTTAATTGTCATATTTTTATACAACTTAGAAATCATGCATATTTATAAATATTTTTTTAATAAATATTTTGAACATTCATGATATTTCTAAAGTTTTTATTGTTGTACTTGCTTGTCTTTTTACCGTACCTTTTAGACACTTTAGAGACTGAATACTATAAATTCATTTATTGATTCTTGAAGGAATTGAACACACATTTTGTATCTTGCGTTGGACATATGGTATTATTCCTGTGATTTTCCACCCTTATGTATCCATTTTTAGTATAAGATGGATATATATATATATACATACATATATATATATATATATATATATATATATATATATATATATATATATATATATATATATATATATATATATATATATATATATATATATACAAATAATAATATTATTAGGGACAAAATCCAAAATTACAGGTAAAAAACTCAATTAAAATCAATTTATAAAAAATCAAAATTAAATTGAGCCTTATAGATAAAGTATATATGAAATATATAGTTTTAGGGAAAATAACCAATTTTCAAGAACTCATCGATGAAAATCCACTATCACATATAGAAAAATTAATAATTAAAAGCACAATAAATGAGTATAATATAAAGTAAAGTAAATATCATAAGATAAATATAATATAATATAATATATTATTATATTATATTTATCTTATGATATTTACTTTACTTTATATTATACTCATTTATTGTGCTTTTAATTATTAATTTTTCTATATGTGATAGTGGATTTTCATCGATGAGTTCTTGAAAATTGGTTATTTTCCCTAAAACTATATATTTTATATATATATACATATACATATCCCCTTCTCTCTCTCTTTATATATATATGTATATGGTTGTGTGTGTGTGTGATTGCGTGTGTACATCTTAGCTTGCGCGAGCGTGTCCTTGAATGTAATAACAGATAGTTTCGGATTTCTGAACAAGTATCCGAAGAAATATCGTTTGGATAAGAGAAAGATGGATAAATGAAAATATATTCGGAGACAACGAGATTAATAGTATCGAGAAATAGAGAGATAACATATATTGTAATGGGAAAGTAGATATGGCGATGAACAGAGAACGAATGACAGAAAGATATCGACTAAGAGAGCGCAATATATAGATTTAGAAATAGTAAGTGATAAAATGTATTAAGAAGTTGAAAATAAATTAACAATTGTTTAAAGAAATTGTATAAAGATGTATAACTCAAAACATCACATAGTAATGTAAGGAACTTATATAGTTTAGTCTCCTTAATATGCATATATATATATATATATATATATATATATATATATATATATATATATTCATATAGGCAAACACTCACATACACACATTTATGTAGCACCAATGTTTTACCCTTTGGCATCCCTTTCATGCATGATTCCCACTGATTCCTGATGATTCAAGAAATTCTAGAATACAGAATCCTTACGTTTGCAGTAATTTTCATGACGTAAGTAACATTAGAAGAGATATTTGTCGAAAAACTCTCGCTGTTTCTGTGTATCTTTTATCGGGTTTCTCGAACGAATTACAAGCATTCAGTAGCATCTGTACATGAATATTGTCCCCATCACCAACATGGCTCATCATTATCATCGCTTCTCGTCTTTCTTATCCTCTCCCTCCTCCTCCTCCTCCTCCTCCTCCTCCTCCTCCTCCTCCTCCTCCTCCTCCTCCTCCTCCTCCTCCTCCTCCTCCTCCTCCTCCTCCTCCTCCTTCTCCTCCTCCTCCTCGTCATTGATATCGTCATCATCGTCATTATCAGCATCAAATTGATCGTCATCCTGAAAATCGTCTGCAACAGCATTATGTCCCACCATCATC
>NC_142935.1:23745763-23755763 GCF_046866305.1 Octopus bimaculoides
TAAAAGGGAAGGATATAATAAGTACTAGGCTTGCAAAGAATAAGTCATGGGGGTCGATTTTCTCGACTAAAGGTGGTGCTCCAGCATGGCCACAGTCAGAATCACTGAAACAAGTAAAAGAGTAACGAGTAGAATGTGACGTGAAGGAGTAACGCAGCACTATTGCGAATAGATGGCGAAACTAATTTGTTTCTTCCGTGTAATGAAGAAAGTCCCAGGGTAAGTATGCCTGAGGCAGATTCAAAATAAGTTTGTTCAGAATATAAAGTACACAGTCCTTTGTATCAAACATTTATCTATGTAACATAATCAGTTACTTCTGAATTATAGCGTATATCATCGATATCTTTTTATAATTATTGATCACATATAGAAAACAATTCCTACATATATAAATACATATGCAGAATAATATATGGACAGAGAAAGGCAAACGTATATACATTCATTTAGACACTTATATGAGCACAAATAGTCAAGCGCGCTTATGTATATGAGTATACATATATACATACGTACATACATACATACATACATACATAACTACGTACATATATATATATATACTTATATATATATATACATATATATATATACAATTTATGTCATACAAAAGCACACATAAATAAACCAATACATATATATATATATATATATATATATATATATATATATATGTAAAATAATATATAGGCATATATGTATACACACACATACACTTATATGCATATGTGTGTGTGCGTATATATATACATAAATATACACATATTTAGATATATATCCCTTACCTCTACCCCTCGCTCCCCACTTCCCCATCCATTTCCCTCCTCTCGCCTTCTTTCTCACTCTCCGTCTTCTTCCTCTAACTGTGTGTGTGTGCGTGTGTGTGTGTGTATTTGAGTGTACATATATAGATAATTAGATTAGGTACAAACATACATACATACGCGTAAACATACACAGAAGCACACATATAGACACATACACACATATACACAATTTCATATACACATTAACACACATATTCATTATATATTTATATACATACATATAGATATATGTATATATATGCACACACACACACACACAGCTATATATCATATGAAATATATACATATATATGCGTTTGCGTGTATGTATGCGCGTGTATATGTGTGCGTACATAAATACACGCACATAAAGATGCAAATATATTTATATACGCACATTACGTACATATACATATATACATACATACATACATACATATATATATATATATATATATATATATATATATATATATATATATATATATATATATATATATGTAGATGTGTTTTTGTGCTACAGTACATTTTGTGTATGTGTTTTTGTTTGTGCGTGTATATAGACGTTTTAAATGTATTTGTTCACTTCAATCAGAATACACAATAACGTAAATTGTGTTTACTTTCAAGCTAAGAATATACTATCATAAAGTCTTTTATTGTTTGGTTTAAAAAATATCTCTGCGACTCAGCTGAGTGAAATTTTCTGTCTCCTGAATACAACGTCTGCTCTCTGGTAACACAGTATTGATTTCTTGCATGAGGACACAGAAAAAACACAAAATACACAGACACGCACACACTCTCATATCTATCTATCTATCTATCTATCTATCTATCTATCTATCTATCTATCTATCTATCTCTTTACCTATTCTATTCTATTCTATTCTATCTCTGTCTCTCTGTCTCTCTGTCTGTTTCTCTCTCTCTCTCTAGTATATATGGCTGGTCTGCTATCTATCTATCTATCTATCTATCTGTCTGTCAGTCTCTCAGTCAGTGTGTCTATTTGTTTGTCTGTCTGTCTGTCTGTCTGTCTGTCTGTAGCTGGCTAGCTATTTTCGTTTGTTTATTTCCGGTTGTGCGAAGTTGGGGGTCAGCCCTGTATTATCATTCCTCCCAGGTCCGTTCTGAATCGGATCGATAGTAACTATCCCAACTATGTAAGGGTTAAATTGATTTCTCAGGGCTATAGAGGATCCGTTACTTTTGACAAAGCCTCGCAGGAAGGCATCTTCTTTCGGAGAAAGATACAGTAATCATTTAGTTATCGCGTGTGTTATGTTCCAAAACCTCCTACAGAAATAATTAAAATCAATCTAAAAAACTATAAATACCTATCGGCTGCAGAAACCCGGATATACTGAAGAGTCCACGTTATAAATTTACAAATATTAGCCAGAAAAATCCGCGATATACTGAGTGCGCGATAAGTGTACCGCGATAAGGCGAAGGATTACTGTACTCTGACATAAAACTTGCAGCAGAAATTGCATCAGGCGTTTGTATTTCTTTTCACTGTAACCTATTATAGTGACCTAGAAAGTGGCAAAAGGGTTGTGCAAGCTTTTGTTGCACATTTGAATCCAATGACGTGCAGATGTTTCACTATTCATTTCTTTGTTCTGCTTTAGTGAATGTGAGGCGGCTATCATCTGACAAGATGAGGCAATCATCATGTATACATATACACACTCACGCATGCAAGCACGCACACACAAACACATACATGCATGCGAACACGCAAACACACGCACACATATGTATATATGAAAATATTGATAATGATTTCTCTTTGAAGACAAATCACGCTGCCAGCAGCACCCAGGGGGCCCTTCAAGTTTACTGACTACCTCTCCCTCTACTCTAGAATTCCAAGTGCAGTCGTGGCTTCGTGTTAAGAAGTTAGCATCCCAGCCACATGGTTCCGGGTTCATCCACATTACATGTCACCTTGCATGTCACCTTTCCGGGGACCAGTCCAGCGAACGATGCCTTGCTGCCCTTCTTGCTAATGGTCTGAATTCTACTAATGTTATGACTCTCGCCATTGCAGTCAAAGCTGTCCTCTTTTGCTGCTGCTGCACTTGCTTCTGCTGCTGCACTTACTTTTGCTGCTGCTACTGCTGATGTTGTTCCTTTCCTCACCGTTCTTATCGTCATTGTTTATTTTTGGAGCATTTTATTTTCGATTGCTACTGATTGTTACTATAATGGCGGCGGGGCAATGATGGCAATGAACTTTACTCAGCAAAGTTCATTTTGTTTGATATGCCATTGTTCCAGTTGTGGCTAGTGTTGTTGCTGTTGTTGTTGTTGTTGTTGTTGTTGTTTTTGCTGTTGCTGATACTGTTTTTGCTACAATACTTCTTGTAATTGAAGTTATTGTTCTTAGTTATATTGTTCTTGTTATATTCGTGTTCGTCTATTTTTCTGCTGCTACTGCTACTACAGATGGTAGCAACCTAATGACGTCTGCGTTGAAGGAAGAGAAATTGCTGCTATGTAATATCGTAGTCAGAGGAATCATTCCCCTCCTACTACTCCATACAGTTAATTGATTGTATGTTTTGCTATCGCCATGCTTCTAAGCATTACAATATACGATATGCCGGCATTTTCTTATGAGAGAAGTGCTCCTTAAGACCCAACGTACTGTCCCCCCCCCCCCCGCCGCCTTCATACGGTGAAATATCTGCTGTCCTTATTTAGAGAAATCTTAAAAGACAACACAGAACAATGTATTTTCAACGAAAACAACTAAATTTGTACGATCCGAAGCGAAGCCCATCCAACACAAAACAACGATAGTATGCATTTCTTTCTTAAAGGGATCATTACATTGTGCAGTTCTGAATTTACAGAATGACAGCTGTGTTACATATGCAACGTTTTGACATAGGTCTGCTGTAGTTTAGCCCGATGTCATTGTCGTCAGGTATGAAAGAGAGCTAGACAACTACAGCAAAAACAACAACAACAGCAGCAGCAGCAGCAGCAGCAGCAATGACGGCAACATCAAAACAATAACTATATCTCCGAAATGATATATCCTAACAATAGAGTTTTTCCCACAAATATAATATTTAGAAAAATGTCGTATAGTTTGTCTGCATGAAATCTTAAACGATATTAACCACTAATTATTTAGGCTGCTTGCAAAAACTGAATGATAATAGAAAAAAATAGGACGGAAATGAAAACATTGCCACTTTAACAAACAAGCTAATCTGGGAAGTGATACAAAGAAATGGATAGCCAAGTTACAGGATTTCGTTTAACAGAACAGCATGAAATTAAAAGAAGTGCGATATATTAATCACATTTAACATCGATAAACAGTGTATCTACAGTGTGGTAAAGGTCAGCGAAATCATTAAAACACGCAACACCGATTGTTGAAGACAGCACACGTCCTCAAATTAATTAGAGAGAGAAAAAAAGCTCATCATAAAAATTAAATATATATAACAAAAATATTGAAATTGACGTTAAAGATATATCGATTTCTTATTTTGGCACAGGGCCACTAATTTTTCAAAGAGAAATTATGGTCGATCGAATCAACTCTATTACATTACGAGAATATATTTTATTGATCCCTTAGGGATGTAAGGGAAACTGAATTTGATACAGGGTACGAAAAAGGAATAAATCTGGCCTATTGTCTAAGAGGAAACCAGCTGAAACAATTTAGAGCTCAAAATTTGTCCGGCTCAGATACTACATCTCTCCTTATAAAACTACACTAGACAGATGCACTACATTTATTCTGAAGGAGTTTAGGATGACCTTGTAAATGTTCTTGATATATTTACGCTGCCTATTGACCGAATATTTGCCATCCCAATTTTTTCGTCATCCATTTGAAACATTTGATCAAACTGACACAACAAGAAGTGTAAAGATGCTTGGAAACAATATACATATGTCCAGTGCCAACGAAAATGCAGTAATTGTGTATTTCATATCGTTCAAGTGTAAGAAAACATTATTGGCATGCTGTATGTAACCAATTCACGTATCATTGGTATACAATACAGTTGACAGAACAATGGTTCTGTAGATTGTTTTTTTGGCGGGGGAAGGTGAGAATCTATTTCTCACGAACGATATATCTAAATCTACTAATGTCAATGCTGACTTGCTTGCCGATATGGATGGCGCTTCAAGAAATGCCTCTGAAGTATGCAAACCTCTCAAAAGAAGAAAAGATTTGATCTTTGTCCGTGATTGTTGATCCTGTATGTCACAGTTACCTGATACATGATTTTTCTTTATTTCATTCTACGGTGAAGCCCAAGTCATTGCTGGATGTGGAGGCGATGTTTGTGCAATGCTACACTTCAGATTATGAACCAGCTTTAAAAACAATGATTCACCAAAATGAAACTCGCACGCTTCTGTTTTGGCTTGGATATCGACTCATTTGTGATATGATGAGGTGTAAAAAATTAAACAATAGGAAAAATTGTTAAACATTTTTGTAACAAAATCTGTAAAATTGAGGTATGGTTACCTCAAAATTTGAAATGGTCGATCCAGCTTTTACTTTATTTCATCGATCCTGAAAGGGTCAAAAGCTAAGTTAACCCCGGCAGGATTTGAACTTTAAAACGGAAACAGCAGGAAATTACTCATTATATCGACTACAGCATATAGCTAGTACATTACTTTATAATCATCTGAAAGATTAATGATAAAGATCACATCGGTGTAATTTGAACCCAGAAATAACGCTTTAATACACAGCCTCGATAATAATTGCCTCTAATGGAGGCATAAGACCAAAAAATCTGAGGGGATATTCTGGACGATTAAAACGATCCTACTTCTTAAATAGTAATTCATTGAATTAGCCCTGGAAGAATGAGAGGCAAAGTAGACCGCCGTCATTATTTAACTAAATAGCTGGAACACATCCAGGCACGTAAAACTTTCTCCTGATTTTCTTTATCACCGATGATAATTGATAAGAATGACAATTACCCGAAAATAAAGAATGGTTATCAAAGCTGGAATGCTGGTCTGCGAATAACCAACAATGAAAGCAACAATTTAAAAGAATTGGTATATGAGGTGCATTATCTTGAATCACTTTCATGTGGGCTCAAAGTATAGCCCATTAGAATTGAAGTCATTGTTTCAAGTCTGCAATAAATATATTGGCTATTATAAGGCGGCGAGCTGGCAGAAACGTTAGCACGCCGGGCGAAATGATTAGCGGTATTTCGTCATCTGTTACGTTCTGAGTTCAAATTCCGCCGAGGTCGAATCTGCCTTTTATCATTTCAGGGTCGATAAAAAGTACTAGTTACGTACTGGGGTCGATGTGATAGACTTAATCCCTTTGTCCGTCCTTGTTTGTCCACTCTATGTTTAGCCACTTGTGGGCAATAAAGAAATAACAAACGTTAGCACCGGGCGAAATGCTTAGCAGTATTTCGTCTGTCTTTACGTTCTGAGTTCAAATTCCACATAGAACGTAAAGACACATGAAATACCGCTATGCATTTCGCGTGGTGTGCTAACGTTTCTGCTAGCTCGCCTCCTTTTAATAGCCAATATATTTCTTCTACTCTAGGCAAAAGGTGCTAAATTTGGGGGGAGGGGGCCAGTCGATTAGATCAACCCCAGAACGCAACTGGTACTTAATTTATCGACCACGAAAGGATGAAAGGAAAAATTGACCGGAGTTCAAATTCCACATCGGTCAATTTTTCCTTTCATCCTTTCGTGGTCGATAAATTAAGTACCAGTTGCGTTCTGGGGTTGATCTAATCGACTGGCCCCCTCCCCCCAAATTTAGCACCTTTTGCCTAGAGTAGAAGAAATATATTGGCTATTAAAAGGAGGCGAGCTAGCAGAAACGTTAGCACACCACGCGAAATGCATAGCGGTATTTCATGTGTCTTTACGTTCTGAGTTCAAATACTACCGAGGTCGACTTTGCCTTTCATCCTTTCAGAGTCGATAAATTAAGTACCAGTTGTGTACTGGCATCGATCTAATCGACTGGCCCCCTAAACAAAAATTTCGAGCCTTCTGTCTAGAGTAGAAAAGCATATATTGACTATTATATATTTAATAATTAACTCTGCAGTTCAACTTTGCTCACTTCCTACTTCTTATGAGGAACATTAACAATGTTTGTTTTCTTCTTTAAATTGAAACAGAGTGTAGCCTGAATTCAAAGTAAGCGAGAGTCGGTTTCGGAAGGATGGTCAAGGGCTTAGGAAACACGATTGGTTCGATTATTTCTTATATATTAACATATATAAGATGATATCGTGGTCTATTGAAACACCTGGTTTCTTTACATCGAAAGAATTAAAATTGGGTGGAATTTTAAACAAATCATTCCTTTAATTTAACCCTGGGTAAATCTGATCGGAAAGACATTTTGTGAAAATGTGCTCAAGCAATGATAACTTGCTCTTTTATTTAAAGAACGTTTATCCGGGCCACTCGTTTTGAAAGATGCTAGTGTGCAATTTGAAATTTTGCTACTATTTGATTTCTATGCCTTGAGCCGAACATAGGACGGGACTCGCCACTTGAGCTGGGAAATGAATGGAATTCCTGGTATGTGTCTTGTGGCTACCCGCTCTTATAGGGAATTTAGGCCTTGGTAAATAAAAAGAAATTGCTGCAAGTCGGTCGACATCTTAGAAGTACTGTGTTCCGACTGTATGCCAGAGCTATGAACAAAGAGTGCTCACGCTTTCAGAAGAATATCCAAATAATTTAGCCCTAGAATGTCTATAGAATTTCATTGTCAACTGTATTAGATTCATTTCTCAACGATATGACATAATGGACGATTTGACTGCTATTTCTTGCCGGTGTTGAAGCCAGGTAGAAAAATGTGCCCAAAGGCTTATTGTTAATAAGTTCAGAGAATTCACAGTTTAAAGAAATGACATTATACAAAGCAGTCACAGGAAGCAAATCAACAACAAATAAACGATTAATGGTTATTTTAGAGAAATTGAAAGAGCAATATGTCGCCTATCAAATATACAACATCTAGAAATTGAATGGAAACTGACATGCGTGTTCAAGCGCTTCATCATTTTCGGACATATTTGTGAGGTATTTATTCCGCATTATATATACGTTAGGTATCGATATAAACACAGATTGCATATAGATCTACGGTGAGCAGTATGTATGTTCCCTCTTTATGGCCCAGACAGACAAATATCAATATTTGACCTTAGAGTAATTGAATAGAGTGGACTCCTGATGAATAATATTGATTAAATGTACTGAGAGCTTAACCGTTCTTCTCATGAAATATGTAGGGCGAAACACCTCCTGCGCACATGAATATATACATATAAAAATACATGCATGCATATATACATAATACATGCATAGATTCGCGCACACACTTGTATTTGTATATACATGCGTACACACACACATATGTATATATGTGTATATATATATATATATATATATATATATATATATATATATATGTGCAAATATTCCTACAAACATACGCTAATGCCTATATACGTACATACGTATGTATATGTATATATAGGACATATGTGTGTGTGTGAGCGTGTGTGTACATACATACACAACCAGGCGCATACATATACATACATATACATCTATATTTAAGTGTGTACATGTGTGTCTAAAGAAACTTAGGTTCCTACGTATGTGTTAATATGTGACTCTATCATCTGTCTAGCTATGGGTGTGAGATAGAGTGTGACTGTCATATGTATATGAGTATCATATAATTATATATGTATATGAGATGAAGATGGTGAACCAAACAGAGAAGTAAAGAGAGAGAGAGAGAGAGAGAGAGAGAGAGAGAGAGAGGGGAGAAAGAGAGACCGTCTGTGTGTGTATATGTGTGTGTGTGACAATAAGTGTGTATATGTATGTCTGTTTGTGTGTTTATGTGAATAGACAGAGAAACGGGCGTACACATTGAAATAACCTTTGATCGATTGAAATCGATAAATCAAAGCCAATTGAAGTATCGATTTTTCCTTTCCAATATTGTAGTTTCATATTGAATTTAAATCCTTTGTCTCGGTGCCAGTATAGTTCAATTGCTTCTCTTTGCTTTGGTTTTGCAAGTCTGAGAAGTTTAGTATCGAAGAGATGCAGAAAAATGTCACATGTTTACCATTCTGTTCTGTTAACTAAACCGCCATGCTAAGAAGAGAACAATGTTAATACTTTTATCTATTGTTTCTCTTTTTGCTTATAAATTTCAAACAAGAAAAGAAAAAATCATAAATCGACAAATTTGTCAATATCATCATCATCGCGAAGTTAATTCTCGACACCAGCATCGACATCATTATAGTCATCATTATGAACATCATCGTACTTGTCACCACCGACAACAACAACAGCAACAATGGTCGCCGTTTGTCAGAACCCACTTTTTCACAGCTCATTTCATTGACAGAGCTTGAATCTTAGTTGAAAGTGAAGACAGAGGTCGAGCATTGTCATGCAGAAGGAGGATATTGTCGATTGATAAGTTGGGTCTTATTCGCCGGATTCTTGCTCTTGGCCTCGTCAGGGTATCAATGTAGGCCTCAGAGTTTATTGTTTTTCCTTTTGGCAAGACGTTCGCCATGACTTTTTCCAGTTGACGTTTGCGTCTTGAACTCTTTTCGGTGGTGGCGGCGTAGCGTAGCGCCATTCCATTGACTGCCTCTTTGATTCCGGTTCTTAATAACGAACCCATGTTTCATCACCTGTTACGAGCCTTCGAAAGAAGGTGTTGTCTCTTTCACTTTGTTCGAGAAGTTCAGTGCAGGCATTGACCCTGTTAGTCTTGCGTTTGGTAGTCAGCTCTCACGGTACCCAACGGGCACATACTTTTGAAAAGACAAGTGATTCGACAATGTTGTAAGCTCTTCCATGGCTCACTTCAAGGTTTTCTGCCAACAAGAGTTATGCACCTATCTTCTCTGATCAGAGCATCTGCTTCTGCTTTATTGGCAGGATTCACAGAAGCGGACGGACGGCCAGAAAGGGGTTTATCGGCTACACTCACATTTCCCACCTTTTCATTTTTCAGCCGACGGACCTAGCTCCATACATTGCTATAATCTAAAGTATTGTCCTCAAAGTCATGTAATCGTCAGGGAATGTTTACTGGCGTTTCCCCCTCAGCTATAAGAAATGCAATCTCTGCT
>NC_142935.1:23758263-23763263 GCF_046866305.1 Octopus bimaculoides
GTGAATGCTGTAAACATTTTAAAGTTGATCGAAGAGGAGAGAGAAAGCTGAAGGAGGAGGATGAGGAGGAGAAGGATGAGGAGGAATGGTTGATAAGGAGAAAGAAAAAAAGAAGGATAATATTGCGGGTAATGATAATTCTTGTGGATGATGGCGCTAATGTTACTGATGGCGGCGAAGGCTGTAGTGAATTAGTGGTGTGTTGCTGGTTTGGTGGTGGTGGTGGTAATGTTGGTGACAGCGTAGGTGGTAGGAGGGAAGGCGGTAATAGTGGCACTGGTGGTGGTGGTGGTCTTGGCCGTGGTGGTGTTGGATGTAGTGTGTTGGTGGTGGTGGTGATGATAAGGATTATGAATATATAGAGTTGGTGGGTTTCATAAGGATGCCAATGTTAATGGTAGTCTATGATAAGGACAATCATTTCATTGTGTGTGAAAATGATAATGATGATGATGATGATGTTTGTGGTGATGACGATGATGATGATGGTGGTGGTAATCTCACACACACGCGTCCATTTCATATACACGTAAATACATCTTTCATTTTCTCCTCTGTTTCACTTTAAAACAAAAGTAAATAAATGACAAATTTTATGGAAATTAACGAACTCCGGATGACTGTCAAGTCAGTGCAAAAAATTGCCATTCAGCATGGAAATAATTAAAACAAAAGGCTTTAAATTTTTGCCTGTTTAAATAAAGTTAAAATATAAATATTTACTGTACAAACAACTTACGTCTTTGAAATCACATTCAGTTTAAAATATTTCTAAATGATTAAAATATTGTGTACGTCAAAAAGTCAACGTTTTTTTCCTTCTTAGATGGCGTGAAGACTGTGTGCATATATCACATATAACGGACGTGTGTTTGTGTTGAATGACACGCCATGGTATTCAGTATATGTGTGTGTATTCTGTATGTGTACGTGTATTGACGTCATGTAAGCCATGTTCTTTTTGGTCAAGAAATAACAAACACAAATTGTGTTTAACTGTTTTCATTTATAAATAGAGGTCCAAATATCACGAAAATTTGTACTGTACTGCCTAACGTAAGTCTAAAAATAAATATGCAAAATATAATATTTCTGAGATATTTCGGGCACACACAAACATATCTAGAGTTTTAGTATTATTAGTATATATCTTTTATCTTCTATCCAAAGTAAGTAAAACACCACCAGATACGGTATTAAAAGCTGTTAACGAAATTTGTGATAAGTATTTACAATAGTGTGATGAACCCACATACTGGCAAATATATGCTCAGGCTACTACTGTAAAACAGTACATGATTGATACTCAAAAGGTAAGCATAACCAAGAAAGTACCATCATGGGTTTTGAAGACAGAGAAAATGAAGAAAGTAAAGAAGTAGATAGCAATGATGTTTGGAGACAGCAAAAAGAGGACACCCACTTGCAAACTGATTACTCTCAAGCAAGAGCTAAAAGCTGTCTGTGAGAAACTCTGACACCAGAAGAGAAGAACCGAGAGAAGAATAATTAACCGCAACCAGGCAGGAGCATACTCCAAGGAAACATGGCAGGATGAGCAGAGAACTAACGATTCTCTGTGCTAAACTCCTGCAATAATATATAAAATACTCCTTCAACAATATATAAAAAAATGAACACAAATGCTTCTCATATATAAAAAACAAATTCATCATCAACCCTCACACTTGGGGACGACAAACGCTCCAAAGATTCTACCAACACAGCGCCTTTTTGTAGCTATCAATAATAAATAGATAAATGCGATTAATAGTCATCTTTACAAAGGTTGGGTATCATGATGTTGCCTTTAGGAAGAAAGTCATAAATATTCAGATATATAGATGTATTAAAGCTATTACCGCTACGGCAAAGAATAAATATGACAAGGAAGTAGGCAGAATTGTTTTAATATCTAAACAACTGAAATAACGAAGCAACTAAAATATATATCAATATATCTATACTGCTTAAACATTGAACATAGTAAAGCTTAGCCGTCATTCTCCGGTGTGTATGATCTGGTAGATATTATTATGCTTTCAACAATTGTTTTAAATGTGCATGCATTCACAAGCAGACATACGCATCTTGTCGTTCTACCACCCTTAACCCAGAGCAGCATCGCGGATGTGGCAGTTGGGAAGTAACTGTTACATCGGCATAAGTCTGGGACTCATTTCCTCGACTGGAGAAAAGTAAAATGGCATGTCTTGCTTAGATATTACGCGTCGTCTGATCCTAGTTTTGAACCAATGAACTTCGGATCATAAGCCCAACACAAAAAGCAAAAATTCACTGAGATTTTTAAATAACCACAATGGTTTCTGATTTAAGAAGAAACCAAGCGATTGTGTGAGGAAGTGTTTAATCGCACCATCGATCCTAGTATTGGACGAGTACATTATTTTTCGACTCCGAAAGTATGATCTACAAAACTGAACTCTGAGAGATTTGAATTCCGTATGTAAAAAGCCGGAACAAGTACGCTCTACCGATTCTGTCACTGATACCGTCTTGCTTTCTTCACATATAATCATAACAGAGAAAAAAATGGAAATTAATTCAATTAAGAAAAAAAAATCTTAGTACGGAATGGAGATTATTACTCCTTTGGAAGTGGCCAAATTAAAAGACGAACAGTATTTTTGACCACAAATCTAGACATATCTGGACATTTAGACCTGATAGTGATGGGTGATGGAAAGACGATAAAAGGAGACTTCGTAGTGATGCAGCTATACAAACCACACATCACATGATACATCTTCACTGTCCCTATTTATGGAGAACTTGAAAGCGTTCTCCAGAGGCAACGTAGCCAGTCTAAACTCCTTCAAAAAAAAAAAAAAAAAAAGAACACAAACGCTTCTCATATGTATATTAAAACAATCATCATCAACCCTTACACTTGGGAAAAACAAACCCTGCTCTTCAGAATCAGAGAATACTCCAGCAATTACTGATATTTTACAAACCTTAATTGACACACAAAGCTTAAATGATTCACAGCGCAAGATAATGTCCCCACATTTGGAACTGAGCAGTTCCTCCAAATATGGACATTTTAGTCAGAGAAAGTCCAGTTGACTGATTAAAAATCACTTGTAAACATCATGAATTGCCATCATTATACCATTGGACGCTCCTGCATAAAGCTTCGCACAGGCTCTCTACATACACAATAATAGTACACATAGCTTAGCTTTGGGTCTCCAAACTCGTGGTTCTTCATGACAACTACACAGTGTGTCGGTAATCCGTATTGTAAATAAATTCCATTCCTAGGCTTCTTTAATGCTGTCAGAATGATCTTTGTTCCTGCAACACTTTAGTTTCTTGCCACCTCCCCTTCAGTCCTCCTGACTTACTCGTGTTTCCTCTTATCGTCACCCATTTTTTTTAATTTTCAAGACCCTAAACCCTGTGCCAACAACCACACTCAGTTCTTGTGACCAGAATGTCATCCCATTGGCATCATCCTTCTGCCGATTCCTTTCCTGTATTTATCAACTTGCAACGGTCTCACCATTCTCGAAGGGACTGCGAAGGGCATGGACGCTGCTTCTTCTAGTCAACACAACATTTAGAAAAATAAAGATAAGAGCGTGTAGTCGGGTGGACACAGTATTGCGTGGCTCCTTGGGCAAGTGTCTTCTACTATAGCCTCAGGCCGACCAAAGCCTTGTAAGTGGATTTGGTAGACGGAAACTGAAAGAAGCCCGTCGTATATATGTATATATATATGTATGTGTATGTGTGTGTGTTTGTGTGTTTGTGTGTCTGTGTTTGTCCCCCAACATCATTTGACAACCGATGCTGGTGTGTTTACGCCCCCGTAACATAGCGGTTCGGCAAAAGTCACCGATAGAATAATACTAGGCTTAGAAAGAATAAGTCTTGAGGTCGATTTCTTCGACTAAAGGCGTGCTCCAGCATGGCCACATTCAAATCACTGAAACAAGTAAAAGTATGTTGTACCTGCTTCTGTCGTTTAGCTAGTTCTGAGCACGTGTCCTAGTTGCAAACATTCTATCGCATTTTCGAATATGATTTTTCTATTTATTTATTTATATATTGCAGATACACTACATGTAAAACAACCTCGACTAATATATCCTTCCAATTTTAACACAATACGATGTAATTTGATTACGAATAATCATTGCTGCTATTTCTAGCGAGTAGACAGTACGCCTTGAGGCATGGTAATTTATAAAGTTTTGTCCCCCAGAGTAGAGCATCTAATTCTGTATACCCAAGCTAACATATGACAAATCGGTTAAAATTAGATTAGACAATTATGTGTCTGATTCAACTAGTATTGTATCAGGTATTCTTTAAATGCAACAACACTACAGAGTCTGTAGACAATATTCATTTTAACAATCAGATCCTGTGAGTACAAATTAACAAATCAGAAATTAAAATCAATTAATGAAATGAATAAAAACAAACCTAACGAGATAGTATTTTGATGTTCTCGGTTTTGTAAATTAATTGATATTTATAATAATTGCTTTTAAAATTATTAAAAGTTACCGCAAACACGCTCGTAAACGCTCACAGGCACACCCATCTAATTATAGTCACAAATATATACACATATAATAAGAAGAAACATTTACGCATACATGAATATAAATACACATATGCATACGCACATATATGCTTGTGTACGTATCTTTTGCTCTCGCGTGCGTGTGCTTGCGAGAACCAGTGCGTGTGTATGTGTTTGTGTTTGTGAGTCTTTTGTGTGTTTGAACGTGTCTACTCATAGTGCCTGCCCTCGTACGCAAATTCACATGCACGAAAGTTTATAAGAACACACACACACATATATATATATATATATATATATATATATATATATATATATATATACACACACACGTAGAGTGTGAGAGAGAGAGAGCTGCTGGAGAGATGCGTTGATTTATAAAACTGACAGACATCAAAATAATATCCAGACAGACAAAATAGTGCAACTGACGCTAACG
>NC_142935.1:23765763-23768263 GCF_046866305.1 Octopus bimaculoides
CATACAAACATACACACATTCATACAAACAACCATAATATATATATATATCTATGTATATATACATATATATATATATATATGTGTGTGTGTGTGTGTGTGTGAGTGTGTATACATATATCGTCTATGCATCCATATCTACAGGCTTACATATATGGATATTACATAGACACTTATGTCTGATTAAGCATGGAAAGTGGATATATTGTTACTAATATGTGCGTGTTTATTTATCAAATGTAATAAATTGAATAATATTTACTATTTATCCCTGAAGCCGAATGTGAAAAGTAATTCAGTGTGTGTTGTATATATACAATGCCTCTTTGCAGACAGTAAGTCGTTGTCAATTGTTTGTGGTGTTATGTTCACTTCAGCGCATGAAACGGCTACATTCGTATCCTCGTTTGTTTTCCCTTCTTAACAGTTACTTCTGGCTACTATAAACATCGTCGCCGTCGTCGTCATCATCATCATCAACATCACCATTGTCATCATCAGCATCAGCATCATCATTGTTGTCGTCGTCTTCGTCGTCTTCGTCGTCGTCGTCGTCGTCGTCATTATCATCATCAGCATCACCACCACCACCACCACCACCACCATCATCATCATCATCATCATCATCGTTACCACCACCATCACGACCACCACCACGACCACTAACCCCACTACCACGACCACCACAACCACCATCGTCATAGTCATCGTGATCACGACCACGACCACCACCACCACCACAACCACCACCACCATCATCATCATCATCATCATCTTCATCATCATCGACATCGTCATCATCATCATCGTCATCGTCATCGTCATCATCATCATCATCATTCTGGCATGATCGAATGCTTGGCAGAATTTCGTCCATCTCTACATCATAAATTTACATTACGCGAAGATAGAGTTTGCATTTAATGCTTTCGGGGGTCGATGAAAAAAGTTAAGTTATGTACAATTACCAGTTCTATGACAGAATTACCACTGGAATTCGATGTAATCGACTAACCCCCTCCCTCAAAATTTCAGGATTTGTGCCTGTAGTAGAAGGGTTTATTGTCATATCAGAAAAGATTATTATTATCATAGTAGAAAGGGTTGTGATTAATCTGGCAAACAGGCTTTCATCTGTAAACGCAACAAAATCTACCGAAATATGAATTACACCGTACAACGAATTTCAGGATCAAGAAAAAAAAAATGCATAATTCCCATGCATATTTTATTATGAAGTTGAATTTGTTAAATTCGAATTCTATAACAAAATTTCCGATCACGTCACATTTTCTTGTAAATTACAGACTTATTAACTATGCAATGTATAAGGTAGCGAGCTGGCAGAAACGTTAGTATGCTGGGCAAACTGCTTGGCGGTATTTCGTCTGTCTTGACGTTCTAAGTTCAAATTCCGCCGCGGTCGATTTTGCTTTTCATCCTTTCGGGGTCGATAAATTAAGTACCAGTTGCGTACTGGCGTCGATCTAATCGACTGGCCACCTCGGCAAAAATTTCGGGTCTTGTGCCTAGAGCAGAAGAGAATATATAAAGCAGCGACCTGGCAGGAACGTTAGCACTCTGGGCGAAATGCTAAGTTATATTTCGTCTGTCTTTACGTTCTGAGTTCAAATTCCGCTGAGTTCGACTTTGTCTTTCATCCTTTCGGGCCCGATAAATTAAGTACCAGTTGCATACTGGATTCAATCTAATCGGCTGGCCCCCTCCCCAAAATATTGGGCCTTGGCCCTTATGTATTATTATTATTTATTTTATTAACTATTACTTTGCTTGCCGAAGAGTTAAACTATTAGTGTTTTGCACTTTACACTCAGAGGTCAAATCTGGTGGGGGTGGGGGATTAACGATGCATTTCATTTATCCATGATTCGGTATAATAAATTACCGGTCATATCGTGGGTCTACGAGAAACAATTATGATATACACACGTGCATGTGTGCTTATGGACATACGTGTATGCATACGCACACACATACAGTCATGCGTTAATATCCATGCATACCCATAGTTTGGTCGAGACGTGTGAATTCAGCAAAAATACCATCATTATCATCATCGTCATCGTCATCATCACCATCGTCGTCGTCACCATCGTCATCATCATCATCATAATCATCATCATCATCATCATCATCAACATCATCATCCGCAGGAGCAGTAGTACCACCCACCCCCAGAAGTTGTAGCAAAAACCATTTGTAAGTAATTTTCAGCATTATAACTTCGATAAAACAGCGACGATTCATTGACGGCAACATGAGAATCGGAATGGAGTACGGCTAGGTAAAAGAGGAAATGAACAGCAGGTGTACACCAATAAAGCGATACTTCAAACAACCGATGCCTTCCTTGGGTGATTAATGAGAATACTTCGGATGTAATATATCTCTTTGCTCTAAACATTGTCATAATACTTAACGCGGTATGACTTTGTACCAATTTCGTTTCAGTATGGCAATACAAGCATGGATATTCCCAC
>NC_142935.1:23775763-23783263 GCF_046866305.1 Octopus bimaculoides
CTAGGCCTATATATTAAGGTGGGGCGATTTATCATGATTTTCGATTTCGTAATGGGTGTAGTGCAGAAATTCTGCGAACGGACATCGAAATAAGTGTTGTAAAATCTTTTGTCTCTGCAAATGTATCGTAAAATGGAAAAAGTGGAGAACAATAAAAAAGGAAAAAAAAAAACACAGTTTCTACGTATTTATTAGCTATAAAATGCAGTTTTCGTTGCATCTTCTTCGGGTAACTTTTAAATGACTGTGATGAAATTACTCTAAAATATGACTTAAGCATGTTTTTCTCTTCTGTGATTTCATCTTTTGCATCGACAAACGCCTCAAAATATGCAAAAATATTGTAAATATTGTAATGTATCGAATTTAGAAACGTTTTCATGTAGATGTAAATCACTGTACACCCACTCCCCTCCTTGTGGAGACAGAAGATGAAGTCACAGAAAAAAAAATCTTTCTCCAATTCGTATTTTAGACTAATTTCACAACAGTCACCTGAAAGTTATCCGGAGAAGATGCAATGAAAACAGTACTTTATAGCATAATAAATGAATAGATTTTTCCCCCCATTTTCCGTTTTTCGATGTATTTGTGGAGACAGAAGATATTCTCGCAGAACTCTAAGATTTTACACCAGTTATTTTGATGCCCATTCACAACTTTTCCGCACTACAGCCATCAGGAAATCGAAAATCGTAAAATAAAACGCTCCACCCTACTATATATATATATATATATATATATATATATATATATATATCCGAGAAACCGGCTTCATGCTGGGAAGGCCGTTTGATCCTTTTAAATGACAAACTGATGTATATATAGTTAAGTAGAAAATGGAAAGTTACGGAACGAAATTTTAGAAACAGATCGATATGGTTGGTATGGAAATACTGAGAGCGACTATACAGATGGCCAAGGTCAGCAAAAGAATAGGAACTGAACCTATATAGATGTAGTAATAAATATATTGGTTGCTGGAGAGGGATAGCATTCTGTAGTGTGACACAACACAGAATGAACGAGAGCATGTACGTATATGTGTGAGGAGGCGATGGATAAACGAAGAGATATAAAGAAACAAAGATAGATAGATAGAGAGAGACAGAGGGTGGGAGAGAGAGAGAGAGAGAGAAATAATGGCAGACAAGATTAGAAATAATAAAAATTGATTTGATAATTTTCAAAATAATGAACAATGTTATGTGTCCCAAGAGTCGAATAGCTGTCTTTAAACACACCACCATGTCAGTTTCTATGACAAAAGTCACGTGATATCTTCTTACAAACAGTTGTAGTATATTTCTGTTTTGACTTCACCACAACGGCAGAATCTAAACAGTATGAAATTATATTTAGAGTCAAAGACCCCATTTCTTCGTATTTCTACTTTTTTTGTTTTCTTAGTTTATTTTCGGAATATTTCCTGATGTTCTCAAATATAATTTCCTTTATGGAAATTTCCAAAAATGATTTGAAATTATATGCGCAGTTTATTTTATTATTTTTTAACATAATTTTGAAAATTTTAATTACTACTTCAATTGAGATTATATTTTAAATATTTCTTTTATAATTCTACTTCTTTCCATTAAAAATTCTTGACAATGGAGGTTTGAAAATAATTTCTATGGAGCTGCGATCTTTTAAAATACATATTTTGATAAGGATTCTAACATTTCTAGGTAGAAATATTATGCAATTCCGAAAGCTTTACAACATATGCGCGCTTGTGTATGAGCACGTGTATATGGATATGGATATGCGTACATCATTTGCGCGCGCGGGAATATAATATATATATATATATATATATATATATATATATATATATATATATATATATATATATATATATATATATATATATATATATATATATATATATATATATATATATATATATATATATATATATATATATATATATATATGTATATATATATATATGTATGTATGTACGTATGCATGTATGTATATATGTATGTGACTATGTGTGTGTGTGTGTGTGGGAGGGGATATATATACCTATGCATGCTTGTTTGCGTGCGTATGTTTTGGCTTGATGTGTGTATTGTAAGAAAGCAGACATCCTTGTAACTATGTCAAGCCGTATATGTATATTCAACTCATTCCTATTGAAATCGAACCAGGCTTAATAATTTCAAATACTAATACGGTGAGCTAGCAGAATCGTTAGCAGACCGGGCGAAATGCTTACCGGTATTTCGTCTGCCGTTACGTTCTGAGTTCAAATTCCGCCAAGGTCGACTTTGCCTTTCATCCTTTCGGGGTCGATAAATTAAGCACCAGTTACGCACTGGGGTCGATGTAATCGACTTAGTCCCTTTGTCTGTCCTTGTTTGTCCCCTCTCTGTGTAGCCCCTTGTGGGCAGTAAAGAAATAGGTATTTCGCCTGTCTTTATGTTCTGAGTTCAAATTCAGCCGAAGTTGACTTTGCCGCATACTGGGGTTGATCTAATCGACTGGTCGCCTGCCCCAAAATGATGGACCTTGTGCCTAGGCTGATACTTATTTTATCGACCCCTAAAAGATGAAAAGTAAGGTCGACCTCGGCGGAATTTGAACTCAGACCGAAGCGACGGCCGAAATACCTTTAAGAATTTCGCCCGGCGCGCTAATGATTCTGCCAGCACGCAGTCATATTCATAAGAATAAGTATTAGTATTATTTCGTCGGCTCCAAATGGATGAAAAGCAAACTCGACCCAACGGTATTTGAACTCCGTACATAACCATTCGGTAGAAATGCTGCATCGACATCAGTAATCAACTGGTAGTTCATTTATCGACCCCCAAAAGGATGAAAGGCACAGTCGAACTCGGCAAAATTTGAACTCTGAATGTGAAGACAGACGAAATGCCGCTAAGCATTTTATTCCGTACAATGACAATTCTACTTGCTCGCTGCCTTCATAATAATAATAATAATAATAATAATAATAATAATAATAATAATTATGGTAGTAGTAGTAGTAGTAGTAGTAGTATCAACTACCCAAATACCAAGAGAAACACGCATCCACAATAATCAAATGAACTAAAAAGTGCTGCACAATTATAGCGGAAGGTAGTTTCAAATACAATAGACAAGCCTGAAAATTATTGCGTTTATTGCACGCAGTCTTTCATATGTTATGAGAATCAATAAAAACAATATCAGACAACTGCAACGATAATAATAATAATAATGTGCATCAAGCATATGGCGAAATGAGATATGTTGAAAATAAACATAATTATGTGTATGCACATTGCAAATTTATGCTGCACAGACTTTAATCTGTCATGAAGTCGTACAATATCTACTTACATTCCACTTAACCAACAGCCAAAACGTGCAGTTGTTAGCATTTAATAATCTGTTGACGCTATCACGCTGATATGGTGCCAAGAAAAAACAAAAACAAAAACAAAAAAAAACGGAAAACAGGATTCAAACCGTGTTCTGTTACAGACGTAATACTTTATGCGATTTCCTTCGTAGTCAGCCCGGTCATATAATAGTTAACCTCACTCGATGATAAGAGACAGAATATGAGATGTGGTTCTAAACTTGTTGCCAGCAATTTATTCTGTGCCCATGACCGAAACACTTTTCAACGTCTGATCTTCTATGATAACAGACGAACAGATCTATCATTAATTTTAATGTACTTAAAATAGCGATTATTTCGTTATCTTGAAGTGACATGTTCATGGTTTTTGACATTCATTCAGCCAGTTCGTTCCGCCGCACATGCTTGCTCATTGTGTGGTAGGTCTCCTCCAGCGTTTTTGACCTCTAGCATAGTCTTTTCAATTCTAAGCACAAGGCCCGAAATTTTGGGTGAAGGGCCAGTCGATTAGATCGACCCCAGTACGCAACTGGTACTTAATTAATCGACCCCGAAAGGATGACAAGCAAAGTCGACCTCGGGAGAATCTGAACTCAAAACGTAAAGGCAGACGAAATACCGCTAAGCATTTCGCCCGGCGTGCTAACGTTCTTGCCAGCTCTCCGCCTTTTTTGACCCCTAACATATTGTATGTTTCCCCATGTCTTCTGACAACCTTAGGAGTCGATCCGGTTGGCGCTCATTTAAATACTGTTCTCGAATATCGACAATCTGGCTCCTTCTTTTCGTTATCATGTGTGGGAGTTATGAAATTTTAGTTACGATGCTTTTCTGAAGACTTAATTTCAGATTCGGAATTTTATGATATATTAAATTTACAGGCTTTTCCTTCAGCTTAGCTGAAAAGCTGGTGATTTTCGAAAGGCATGCTATTTTCGAAGTTTTATTTACTGTTTCGTTTGCATATTATCGCCGAAGACACCCTTAAATCAGAATCCAGCATTACTCAATTTTCACACATTTACAACAGATGTGTTTAAAATATGAATCAATGTGTTTATTGATTGCTAGAATTTATTTGAAACCACAAATCTCTCTTATTCCATCTGGGCTACTTGGAGATTATATGAAAATCATTAAAAAAATGTTTATTCAACGGAAGAAAATATATTAAATATTCTTCATAAAAGAATAACTAATTTTTATTAATTTGTCGTAAGAATTTTCTAATTACAGTCTCATATGAAAATTGATGCAGCATAAAAGAAGGAGAAAAAAAAAAGAGACACACTGTATATGGTAATGATGTGGTTATTAAATGTTCTATTATCCTATATGCTTGGTTAGTTTTCGTAATATTAAGCTATGTAATTATCAATTCGTTCATTGTGTTAAGTGAATGGATATAAAAATTGTAAAACATATTTTAAGATATGCATTTTACAAGGAAAAGAATTGGAAAATATCTAAAAAATGGTATATGCAAACATAGCTATATGCATACTTACGTGTAAGCATGTATATATATATACATATATATATCTGTGTGTGAGTGTGAGTGTGTATGTGACAGAGGGGGAGAGAGTGAGAGAGGAGGAAGTGTGTGTGTGTGCGCGTGTAATACAGAAGCAATTATGACGAAGAAAGTACGATGAGCCAGAGAATTGGGGAAAAAAGAGAGAAAAGAGGAAGAAGGAAATAAGGGTATTTAGAGGAGAAATAAGTGGAAGGAAACGAAAGGATATAAAGTGGAGAGATGCATAGACAAGGAAGAAGACACAAAAGGTGATGATGATGATGGAAGAAGGAGTAGGAAGAGGGGCAGAGGAGGAAAATAATAAAAAACTTAAGGATACATTTCTATTTAGGTTATTGTTAGCTATTTGACTATAACCAGCTCTTACCTCAACTACTTATGGTCTTTCCATTCAGTCGTTTATTATATTGCACTGAATCTTCTACTGCCTTAGTTTGAAGTAAAGTTGTAGTTATTATTTACCGAAGTTAAGGAATAACGATGGCTGGGTAGCTAAACTGGCAAAAAAAAAAAAAAGTAAATCAAAGAATAAACCCTTTCAGACAATGCCCCAACATGGACGCAGTCCAGCAGCTGATGCAAGTATTAAAAAAATCGAGTTGATAGTAGCGAACGCCTACGACTGTGTACTTATCTCCATGTCATCTTCTTTGTACTTATCTCCGTGCCACAAAAATCTCAATGTTGGTGTGTGTACTTGTAAGCAGCTGATATGGCAGACGATAAATTTCATAGATGTAAGAAGTGGCAAGCACTGTGAAACTGACGGATGATATCTTAGCATGCAGTTCCGAATCTAATATATTTTCTGTGAAAACGTATCTATAATATCCCAGCAATCTAACATGGGAATATTTTAAATCTCTTAACGGCTCATTATCACGGAGACGTTAAATAAATATCAGATATCTGGTTCATTGTGATACATAAAATGCTCCGTTGGTCAGATATAGTTCTATGTTTACTGCACGAGTACGTATAGCTCCAGCTGTAGAATACCTTCCAATTTGCGAAATGCAAACACGTATTTTGCTGAGCCGTTCATTTACAATTAATTTCACAATTGCCAGAAACATGTCAGAGCATGCATCATGCATCTATATCAAAACACTAAAAGCATAGGTATATGTTAGGTGTGTCCTGGAAAAGAGCGGGGGTGAAAGTGTGGATTTCTTATTCTTTCTACCCACAAAACATAAACAGAAATTCGAAGCACTTTGAAATCGATGCCCTACATTCATCTCTACATTTGATTATGCGAGTGTAGAAACGTACGGTTTGATGTAGAAACAAACACGCTTTTTATATATTCACACATTGTTATGTATAGATACACAAATATTCAAACACATAAGCGTGTATATATGTACTGAAAGGACTTATGTTTATAAACATACTCCAGAGTTATGATTTGTGCCATGTAGTGGTTCCCCTGATAGTTACGTTATGCACCAGTTTCGTATAGTTGTCTTGAATGGAGAGAAAATATATTTACAGATGTGGCTCACTTATTTCGCAAACTGCAATATATGAGGAAGTTAATTCATTAATATTATTGGTTTCATATTTTGGCACAGGGCCAGCAATTTCGTGGGAATGGGGTAAGTCGATTACATTGACCCCAGTACTCAACTGGTACTTATTTCAACGACCTCGAAAGACAAAAGTAAAGTCGACCTCGGCTGAATTTGAACATAGAACATAAAAACGGATGAAACGCCGCAAAGCAATTTGTTCGGCACAGTAACGATTCCGCAAAGCTAGCAACCTCGAATGGTTTAAAAAGGAAAAAAGATGTATGCATTAAAAGATAAAACGAATCCTAAATGTTACTTAGGAAAGGCAAATCCATAACTGTGCTGCTCATGATAAGAATTTCACTGTCCCATAACATGATTTCATTTAGCACGTGTTAAATGAATACCTCCACCGGAAAAAAAAACGACAACTCCTTTCCCTGCGTCGGAGTCATGGGGCTTAAATCACTAAAATGAGACGACTAAAAGCGACTTGATGATGCTTTAACAATTCAAATTTCTCAATGTGTTTCTCTGCATCTTCAGGTTGTTTACGGTATGCTAGAGTATAGGTCAGTCATTTGATTATCGAATATGGTCGCCTGACACTTTAAGACTATAAAGAAATATACTGGTGATAATATCTTTTTTTTTTTAATTTGTGAAGTTTTGGTGGATGGAGCCAGTCGATTTCATCGAGCCCAGTGCTTTACTGGTACTTATTCTATCGACTCCGAGAGAATAAAAATGCAAAGTCAAACCTCGGTGATATTTCAAATCAGAACGTAAAGACGGACGAAATTCCGCTAAGCATTTTGCCTAGCCCACTAATGTCCTTGCTAGCTCGCCTGTGTTTATGCTTGTAGTAGTAATAATACTTGAATTAGTCGGAGCTTGATTCATATTGTTATCCCAATGAGATACTTCTCATGAGTATGTATCAAAAGAAAGCAACATCAGTGAACTTGGAAGATGTAAATGAAAACAATTACAGTTTGCAGATAACGTACCAAACGTTGTGAGTCAAGTCCGAAACATTTCCCATGGTGTCGCCATATTGGAAAAATCAGAGTTATTCTCCAAAC
>NC_142935.1:23788263-23790763 GCF_046866305.1 Octopus bimaculoides
CTGAGAGTGTGGCAGACATAAGGGTGGTGGCGATAAAGACTAGGACGACTATAGTGACGGTCAAGGTCATGAGAATTTTCATAATGATGATGGCGAATACAACAACCAGGATGACGAAGAAGACGATGAGAAGGAACAATTATGTTGATGAAGATGATGAAGATAATCTTGCTGCTGTTGCTGCTGTTGGTGATTGTGACGGGGGTAGTGATGATAGAAACAAAGATGATGATGAATAACAGGAGGAGGAAGAGTATAAACTCCAGCTATTGATGAGTTATAATCTCAGAGTATTCGTCAATGACAGGAATCAACGTTAGTAGCCAAGCGATCATTTTTGTAGACAGAAAGTAAATTGAATTTCAAATTTCAACTGACCATCAGTCCCTGAAATAAGCAACAAGTTCATCTTTTGTTCTATGAAAATTATAATCGATTGTCTATCGATTATCGATTTCCAAAAGTGTTAGATTTAGATTCTGATATATCGGAGAGCAGAATAGAGGAGTAGAGCGAGGAGAAGGACAGAGAGAGCGGGGGTTAGTGTTGAGGTTATTTGTATTTCCTCATACAGTGATTTAACCTAATGATTGATTGTAAGATCTTGGTGGAGCCGGTGATTTAAATTGGCGTGCTATGTTTTATCCATAAACCAAGAATGGCGAATAAATTCTGCTTTTCAGAATTCCATTAATATTCAGAAACATAAGCACACTCACGCTTTCATTTATTCACATGAAAACACAATGCCTGCATATATGTATGAAAGAATGTATGCATATATGTATGTATGTATGTATGTATGTATGTATGTGTTTGTATGTATACAAACATACACATATATATATATATAAGTATATGTATATAAATATACGTATATATATATATATATATATATATATATATATATATATATATATATATATATATATATATATATATATATATATATGTATATGTATATATGAATGGTCACACGTATATATGTATATAATGTATGTGTGTGTGTTTGTGTGTGCATCTACGTAGATAGCTATGTATGTCAGTAATGAATATGTAGGTATTTAAATATGTATGTAAATATGTTTCACCGATTTTATTTTTCTAAATTCTTACCAATATACAAAGAGCCGCTTTCTTGTCTAGAAACAATGAGTCATTAGAATCTAAACATCAGTCATGCAAGTACGCTGGCGCATTCATACATTCATGCATACATACATACATACATGCAAACACACACACACACACACACACACATACATACACACACACACATATGTATATATATATATATATATATATATATATATATACAAACAAGCATACGTACATACATAGATTTAGATGTTGCTTTTGTGGCTGAGAAAAGATGGAAAACTGTAAACCAGACTTGCAGCACTTCCATCATTACTAGAGGTAGATGAAAGCAAAACTTACGATGTAACTAGACATGTATCAGTAAAAACATATTATAGGTGAATAAAGAAAATATGAAACTCGGAATTCAATAACCTGCATGACCGCAGCCACTTGGCTGAAACACATAAATAAATAAATAAATAGTGACCGACAATGTCTTATTTTTGCAGTGCCAGTACTCATACCAACATTTAGGCTACTTGATTGCACCCTTGTTGAGATCCGGGCTATTAATGTGAAAACCTGGTTGATACAAGTAATTTTCACATCAACAGCGATGTAAACCACCTCCACCTAAAACAAAAACAAAAGGACAGAGGCTTAACATCGATTCAAACTACCTTTGAACAGCAGGTCATATCCCTTCGGCAATATCTTTTAAACACCAAGTGTCGAAGTGCATTCCTTGACCACGTTTGCATACAAGCAGCTCCTTGAACAACATACCCTGTCTTGTAACCTTGAACATATGCCCACAGAATTGGTAAGACCCTACCTAACGTATCATCAGATGAAAGGAGGAATGAATATCAGCAGAAGACCAGGTATGGATATATTAGCAGAAATCTTCAGAACGATAGTAACTTTGATCATCAAAGCAGTCTATCATGGACCAAGAACCGGATTGCTAACTCTCAAATTGAAGGGTATGCGTTTGCGATCCAGGAATATAAAATGTCAAATACTTGCTGCTTAAAAAGGATAGAGACGTAGGAGGAAAACATGGAAGTGTGATAACCGATAACACATGGAAGCGTGATTGATATTTTTTGTTCCTGGATTGTAAACGCATACCCTGTAAAGTGGGAGGTATGCGTTTACAATCCGACTATTGGTCCATGGGATGTACTTCGACACTTTCTGGTTAAAAGATGTTGCCGAAGGGATATGATACGACATTCAAAAGCATATTGGATCGATGTTGAGCCTCTGCCGCCTTGTTTCCGTATTTGGTGGAGGCGGTCTACGTCACTGTTTATGTGGAAATTTCCGACTACCAAAATGTACTCCCAAGTCTTTATACTGATTGATACTATGAATATATTACACTATTGAATATTCAACATATAAATGTCTG
>NC_142935.1:23795763-23833263 GCF_046866305.1 Octopus bimaculoides
ATAAGAGTGGTGAGCTGGCAGAATCGTTAGCACACCGGGCAAAATGTCTTAAATTTCTGGGTGTAAATTTCATAGGGTCAATGTAAACGACTTTCACCCTCCCCGGTCTTGCTGGCCTTGTGCCAAAATTTGAAACTTATATGATATATACCGTTATTATTAGGAGGATTTTGTCCTAGAGCGATTGATTGGTCGAATCCTTTCTGCGTTGGATGAAATGCATTGTCGTATTTGTTCCAGCACTTTATATACTGAGTTCAACTTTGTTTTACAGCACTTTGAAGGAAGATAGAAGAAACAACTAACCAAATAGTAAGATCAAAATAATCGATTAGCCATCTCTCCTCTAACTGTATGCCTAAATTAGAAACAATTATTAAGAAGGTCACTGTAAAAGCAGGATCGCTAAATCGCACAACAAAATATCTTGGGATTTCGTTTATGTCGTTTCTAACTTCTTAGTTCAATCATATTACAGCCGATAAA
Organism: Octopus bimaculoides; assembly: GCF_046866305.1. Lineage (NCBI taxonomy): Eukaryota > Metazoa > Mollusca > Cephalopoda > Octopoda > Octopodidae > Octopus > Octopus bimaculoides. Next base: position 23,796,250 of record NC_142935.1, read on the forward strand.
ATAAGTGCATTTGAACATACTGAAAGGTAAAGCGATAGCGTGAAATCGAACTTGGGATTAACTCTTTGAACTCGTAATTAGGTGTAAGCAGGCGTGATTTCTTTTGACTTACTCCTAGGAGAGGGAAAATCCAGTGAACATATATAGTTTTGTGCTTTACAGCTCGCTAATTAGCAGTTTGCAGTCGTAAATACAAACTTCGTGGCTGCTCGCTTTTATGTCTTTCAAATGCGATTGCACTTAGTAAAGGAATAAGTAGAAAGGTAAAAGACAAAATAATTATTAACGTCTTATATTCCACCACATCTTCAGGGGTGTGATGGTGGATATAGTGTTTCAACTGGCGTTGTTGCGTTTGAGAGCTGAGTATATGTTGCATCTGTCTTATTAATATTCCTTAGCTGATATGTTACATTCTCTATGGAAAGTACTTCTTAACTAAACGTATTTCTTCTTGCCCATAGATTAGCGATTTGGATTCGTAAACTATCCTTCTTATGAGTAGCGGAATATTTGTGGATTTTTAGAATAGTTAGAGCGTCGGACAAAATGTTGTGGCGTATTTACTTAAGGGTTTTAACGTTCCAGATATCAAACTCCATGGAGATTAAGTAAAATTCAATACCAATAAAGTACTAAGATCACAGTATTAGACTCTTCCTTTCCCCGAAACTTGGGGTTTGGTGTTTAAGCTATACATTATTATTATAAGTACGGAAAGAGATGCCCAGCGGTATATTGTTATATGCTTGAATGTCGTGATTTAAAGTGTTGTCGAGGGAACTGTCGAGCTTGGGAATTCCACTTGACTACCGATATCTATACGGAATCGAACTCGGAATCTTGGGGTTAGTAGCCCGCGCTCTTAACCACTACGCCATATGTAAATAACGTAAATAATGTACATAATTCCTCATCTCTTAAATATAGAACTGTATTATGCATTTACTTGTCGGACTGGATGGCGCATATGTCCTTTCAGCAAGACACTTGGTTTTACATTGCCTCAGTCTATTGAGCACTTATTGTCTTTTAAAATATAAAGGGCATTAATATAGATTGTAAGAGATTATGATGGATCTGCATTCCATTTCATTTAGGACAAATAATATTGATCTCTAGCATAGGAACGATGTCAATTTTATGGTGACAAGACAGTCGGATTTTACAATCCCAGTACGTGCCTAGTAGCTGTTAAAGCGATACAGACGAGGTGGCTATGTGGTAAGAAGGTTGCTTCCCAACCACATGGTTCCGGGTTCAATCCCACCTCATGTTGCCTTGGACAAGCGTCTTCTACTATAGTCTATGGGCGACCAAAACCTCGTGAGTATATTTGGTAGACGGAAATTGAAAGCAGTCCGGTGTATATATATGTACCTATATGTGTGTGTATGTGTGTTCGTGGGTGTGGATGTGTGCGCGTGTGTGCAGTCGCGTGTGTCTTTGTGTAAGCGTTTGCCCAATCCCCCACCACTTGACAATCAGTAGTTGTGTGTTTACATCCCCGTATCATAACGGTTCAGCCAAATTAACCGATACAGTAAGAAGCTGTTTTGAGAAAATAAATACTGAGTGTCGATTCCTCCGACTGAAAATTCTTTAAGGCGGTGACCCAGCATGGCCGCAGTCTAATGTGTGAAACAAGGAAAAGATAAATGATATGAATGCCACAAAACACTTTGTCTGAGGCTTTACCATGTTTGGCACAGAATTAATTGCAATAACATTCTTTTCTACTTGAGGCACAAGGCTCGAAATTTTCGAGGAGAGGCCAGTCGATTAGATCGACCCCAGTACATAACTGGTACTAAATTTATCGACTGCGAAAGGATGAAAGGCGAAGTCAACTTCAGCGGAGTTTGAACTCAGAACGTAAAGACAGACGAAATACCGCTAAGCACTTCGTCCGGCGTGCTAACATTTCTTATTTCTTTATTGCCCACAAGGACAGACAAAGTGATTAAGTCGATTACATCGACCCTAGTGTGTAACTGGTACTTAATTTATCGAGCCCTAAAGGATGAAAGGCAAAGTCGACCTCGGCGGAATTTGAACTCAGAACGTAGCGGCAGAGGAAATACCACAAAGCATTTCCTCCGGTGTGCTAACGTTTCTGCCAGTTCGCCACCTTCAATAACAATAATATTGATTGTTGATATTTTTGTCGAACAAAAACGATAACTTACCAAACAGAAGCGGCATATGTCTCCTTCATAACTTATATAAATAGATACTTCTTATTACAGTTGTCCACGCATAGTCGGATATCTACTCATTGCATACATCTGTACATACATACAGATACGCATACACAAACACACACATACACGGACATATATATATATATATATATATATATATATATATATATATATATATATATATATATATATGTCACATATTTTACTGGAGGTTTAAGAAACGCTGTTTTGTTAAAGCCGAGCTGTCTACCCTGTTAGCGGTGACCTCTATTGGTCGTGGCTGCGAACTAAAACTGGTGCAATAAGAACAATAAAAGTCAGAATAGAGTTATTCTTGCATGATGACCAAGCAGTCAGGTGGAAACTCCAGCAATATACTGTTGTGGAATACCAATGGCGTACAATGAAGACAGTCGTTGGTGTTATATGTGAAAGTGATCTTTGCAACAGCTATTTTCAACATCAGAAAGAAGCAAAATATCAGCAGCAGCAGTAGAGGCTGCAGAAGCAGGAGGAGGAGGAAGAGGAAGGGAGGCGGTGGTGGAGGAAGAGAGTGAGGGAAAGAGTAACTGTAGAAATACTATAACAGGAACAGCATTGAAAAGTCATTGACTTCAAAATACGAAGGTAAATCTATGTTGCTGATTATGTCTGTTTAAGGCGAGATATGAGATACAGATGGCATTCCATCCATGGCCAACTCGTCTTTTTTAGAACCACATGGGACAATATAATCTCACCGGTTCTTTCAATTTGTAAAGCGGAAGGGTGTAAATTAAGCTTGATTTGGCTGCTATTTCTAGCAAGTCAAACGACTGCGTAGAAACTCATTTGTTGTCATGAGAGCAGAAAGTTTCCTTTATTATGTATATAGCCTCTCGACCAAAGCTTTATGAGTGGATTTGGTAGACGGAAACTGAAAGAAACCTGTCGTATATATATATATATATATATATATATATATATATATATATATATATATATATGTGTGTGTGTGTGTGTGTGTGTGTGTGTGTGTGTGTGTGTGTGTGTGTGTGTGTCCTGGGGTCGATTTCTTCGACTAAAGGTGATGCTCCAGCATGGACGCAGTCAAATGACTGAAACAAATAAAAGAATATATATATATATATATATATACGACCCCCTTCTTTCATTTGCGGTCTACCGAATCTACACGAAAAAGTTGATCAGCCCGCGGATATAGTGAAAGACACTTGCACAAGTTACTTCGAAGTGGGACTGAACCCGAACGTATATGATTGGGAAGCAAACTTCTTACCACACACACACACACACACACATATGCATGCATGCATATATATATTTATGTGAGTTTGTATTCGTTTCCATGCTATTTCAAGTTTTTACATATGTGAGATTATGTGTTCCCGCGTTTGTGTGTACCATATGATTCTTTTGGACCCTTAATATATAACAATGAAAAATACTGTCAATTAGATCCCTTTCAACAAAATTCCCATTTTGAAAATTTACACACAAGGATATTTATATAATACATTTTGCAGCTACATGCTGAAATTTTTAAATTTCTAAATTGCCTTTATCTGTACCTGAGTATAAAATTATCATGGATCGCACATATGCAAACATAAGCGGTAAATTTTCACCATACTAATTACTTCATATAGTTTCACTACCTCAGTGTACCCAGGTATTCAGATTCGATCAGAATTGGACCAGCCCGGACGTTAATAACTTTGTTTCTTGTATAATTTTGCTTGAAAAAAACGGACATAATGTATTTAAAAAGAGTAACATGATATTCGGGCCATAATTTTTGTAAAAATAAAGAATGAAGAAATAATATAATTTATAAAAAAAAAATTATGGACCAGTGCAGTTTTTAGTAATATTAATCTAAACATACATCTTACACGCAGATGGGAGACAAACTGGGATAGAATCAGGAATGAATGGAAAGCAACAAAGAATATGATAAATCCCTAGACAGATTTATTACTACAAAATGAAAAAAAAAAAGGGGGAAGAAAAACAAACAATCAAACAAAAATCAAAATCAAATGAACTAGTCTTTCTTAGTAATCTGCGGCAGTTCTATACCAACGAAAATAAACTTGACAAAGGCAAAAAATAGTTAACGAAGTTTTGTAATAGAGAGAAAAATAGTGTCCCCAACGTCAGAATTAATTTGTTCTTATGACACACAAACTTGCTCTATTCTGTGATATTTATCTCTGTATCTGAACCATCTACATGTAAAGGCGACATAGAGTGTAGATCGGAAATCACAACCGACAACCGAGAATGACAGTGAAGTTTTTATCAACAGATGCATGATATTTAAGGTGAGAGCGGTGTTCATAACGCAGTCACCTATCTTTCTTGGGTTCAAATATTTGTGTAATTTTTTAAAAACAATAACTGAAATACTGACAGAAAACTATTATGTAGAGACAGTTGATAGGTAAAAATATAATAATGATAATTGGAGAATGGAACCAAAGAAAAAAAAACAAAAAAAAAACATGAGCAACCAGAATTGAAGAAAGTTAGGAATAGAATGGAAACTTATAAATATCTCAACGATTTGCTTCTCATAAAATAGAAAACTGGTTCATCAAACTTAGGAGAGACTTCGGAAACTTAACAGAAAGTATATATATAAAATTGTGCATAATTTTGAAGTATTTAAACATTATCGTTAAAGGAATTACATAAAATTGTATTTTCCTTTCTTATTAACGGAATCAGATACTGAAGACTAAAATCAAACCTATCACTGCAATTCTAAAGACGTATTAGATGACATATTTTACAGGCTTACATTTTGCACAATTAACTGAAGTCGACTGTTTGTCGATAATAAATTTAAATGTATACGAATAAATTCGTACATGCATAGAATAGAATAGGTCCCGTCTAACCTTTTCAAAACTGCAGAATAAAGTTAATAATTTCCAAGAACGTAGAATAGTTTTAATATTTCCAAATTCTATAGCACCAACAAAATAAGGTCCAGGAACATAACCGCAAGACGTATCTACCATATTCTTTTGAAAACATGCCTGACCGTCTTAAGATGGATTATTAGACATTGTGTTTCCAGTCATATTTTGTTTTTGTCTGGGATAATACCGATTCGATAGGGTCCCATTATAAGAGAGAGAGAGAGAGAGAGAGAGAGAGAGAGAGAGAGAGAGAGAGAGAGAGAGAGAGAGAGAGAGAGAGAGAGAGAGAGAGAGTGAGAGAGAGAGAGAGATGCAGCCAGTGTCTTCGATAGTGCACGTAGAATGCGAAATATGCGTATGTAGGGCTGATCTACTCGGTATTGATAAGCATGTTACAAACGTATAATATTTGATGTGACGGCAGTAATACTCTAGTCCGTATGTCAGTTCCCCTCTCGCTAGAGCCTACTGGAATCTGAGCATTTCTGTACCATGGTGGTACATCGCATGTTAGAATAGATAGACAGTCAATTAAATAATCTGCCCTTCTTGAATTTCACAGCTACTCTATTCCTTCGACTGCGGTACGACGAAAGATAAAAAGCGAAGATGATTTTACGATAATCGTAAAGATCAGAAACGAACAATGTAAATCATTGTAACCGACACTAACGATTCTATCATTTCACCGCCCTTTGGAGCACAGGTTTATAGCGACTTAGATCTAATGATAAGCTCATAGCGGCTTAAAATTTTGAAATCTTATTTCACATCATTCCACAATATACTGCGTCGTGTTTTTTAATTACTAACCTCAAACCTTCGCCTCACCTGATCTTATTTCAATGCTATTTTATTTTCTTTCATTTCAGGCTATCATTGTTTCACTTCTTCTCTTTTATAAATATTTATGTACATATACGTATGGAGAGATATATATGCTATCTCTATGTAGCAAGACATTGATACTACAAAGGTAGTCAAATACATTCCAATTGTCGTGTTGTAAACAATTTAAATTTCGGTCCCTTTTTGTTTGTTTTACTTTTGAGTTTAATTTATTCCTTGTTTGATCTTATGTTCGGTGCTTCATTTTCTTTTTATGCATTTTATTGTTTCCATTTTCTATGTGTCTTTTTTGTTTCCTTTCATTTTTGCCCTCTGTTAGGGCCTAGCTTTTGTCAGTCTCTGTTATTTTTCTTTATCATTCGCCCCTGTTTTATGATTTTAAGTTAATTTTATGCTTCTTACCCTTCCGTTTTCTTCTTCTTCTTCTTCTTCTTCTTCTTCTTCTTCTTCTTCTTCTTCTTCAAACTCCTCCCACTCTTCCTCCTTTTTGTTCCTTCTTTTAATTTTTCTTTTCTGATATTCTTGCCATTAGTTTTCTTGTCTATTTAACCATATATCTATTTATCTATCTACTCGTTTCCTTGAATTCCTTGCATCCTCTACCGCTTATGTAGTTTACTCTTCCCTTCTATTTACATATTAATCTCTTCTTTTTATCCCCCAACCTATATTTCATTTTATGTTTTCTGTATCCCATATTCTCACTTTTGTATCTGCTTTAAGGTAGATATTCAATGACCATCCCTGCAAATGCTATTTGTTTAGCAAACTTTTACTTGTATTTTGAAACGTTGACTGAAGAGAATCATATTATATAAAGGTTGTCTTACATAACTACTAGAAACATGTGTATTCAACGTATTCAAAATAAAGACATCTGCTATTGTGTTTTATTCCCATACACAAACGCGCACACACACACACGCATATATATATATACATATACATACATATATATATATATATATATTTATATATATATATATATATATATATATATATATATATATATATATATATATATATATATATATATATATATATATATATATATATATATATATATGTAAACACGAGTAAAGACTGGTATCTTTGCTGTATAAGTACTTTGTATTCAAGTCAATGTAAATATATTGACTATATACTTGACATGTCTCGCTAAATTCCAGACCAACAAGCAATCTAGACAGATTAGAAAAATAGAAATTTACATTTATTTTCACAAACAGGATGAAAGAAAATACTGTTCTCCAAACAAATACTCCTAAAAATACGGAATCAGTTAAAAAGAAATATTTAAATTTTGCTTAGTAGATCGCATTTTAAGAAGACACTAAAAACTACCGCATTGAAACAACTATACATTGTATGTTAAACGACGCAATACTGAAGAAAGGAATGTACACCAAAACAGTAATATGTACGCATCCCTCTAGCAATGGTGGTATAGTTATAATTACATCTAAACACAAGTGAACCAATGATACTTGGATAACATACAACGACATATGAAAACAACGCTAACTCTCTATTTTTCTCTTTCCATCACACACACATGCTCACACACACACACACACACACACACACACACACACACACAGAGTCACAAACACACACACACACACACACACACACACACAACACATAGATATTTCTCTCTGTGTGTATGTCTGGCTGTGTTTAAATTACTTTTTGTAATTTCATTTCGCATATATGTATATATTTTTTATCCGGTGTATAAATTTTCGATAGACTTCTTTTTTGTATTTTCATTTACGTTTACAAAATATTTTCCTTCTGCTATTTTTCTTTCCATTTTAATTCATAAATTTGTTATTTTTCTTTTGATTGCATTAAATTCAATGGACTTTATATTTTATATGCAATTCTAATTTCCTTGTCTTACATTCATATTCTTCCATTTTTGCCTTTTATTTATTTCTTCTTTTCAAAGAAGCAATAATCTGAAAGACAGTTTATCCTAAATGCATTGCTTTTTCTTTTGTCTAAGTTTGTTGCTGCTTGTATTTATTCGTTAATATCATATACTTAGCATTCGAATATAGGAAATATCCATCTACCCATTTAGCTATTCTGACTTATTCATTCTACCTCCAATTCGTTATATTTCTCTACTTATAGCCTTTTCCTTTTTCTCCGCCTTCTTTACTGCTATTCTCTGTCAGAGATTTCTGTGGACACACATTTACACGCATAGATTAGCATACATATATGGACATGCATATGCATAGGAACACCCCCACCCCCCCGCAGGCGCGTGTGTGTGAAGTTGAGGCAGAGAATTTTTTGAAAATCGAGTCTGCAGTGTATACCACGGTGTGATACAAGAAATATTCGACAGTTATGTTATGAATAGTTCTAGCATGTTTGCCCAAAATCCGATCCAAAGCCATTCCATAGTATACAGTTGCCTCAGCACAAGTTGGGAGAGAAGAAAACCATTCAAACATTTGACGACATCGAGATGCAAATGCCCGGTTTCTGGGTAATACATACACGTATATATATATATACATGTATGTGTGTATGCATGTATTCTTGCATGTGTGGAAGTGTTTGTGCGCATACACACATGTTTATTTCGTGCACAGGCGGCGGACCAACACATGTCTAAAGCCAGCTGATTTACCTATACTCTTTACTCACTTTTACTCTTTTTCTTGTTTCAGTCATTTGACTGTGGCTATGCTGGAGCACCACCTTTTTTAGTCGAGCAAATCGACCCCAGGACTTATTCTTTGTAAGCTCAGTACTTATTCTATCGGTCCCTTTTGCCGAACTGTTAGGTTACGGGGACGTAAACACACCAGCATCGGTTGTCAAGCGATGTTGGGGGACAAACACATACACACGCGTACATATGTATATATATATATATATATATATATATATATATATATATATATATATATATATATATATATATATATATACATATATACAACGGGATTCTTTCAGTTTCCGTCTACGAAATCCACTCACAAGGCATTGGTCGGCCCGAGAGTATAGTAGAAGACACCTGCCCAAGATGCCACGCAGTGGGACTGAACCCGGAACCATGTGGTTGGAAAGCAAGCTACTTACCACACAGCCACTCCTACGCCTATGTGCAGGCTCATACCTTTTAACATTCTAGTACATAGCTCCTCCCTATTCACTCATACATTCATACACATACATATATATATATGTTCGAACCACTTCGCGGACGCATACACCCAGATGCATTCACTCACATACACATTGTTTAACACTGCGGTACTCTCGTTTTAGTGGCAATTTCTAATCATACATTTCTCCCCTTTAAATTGATAAATCTGCATAAGTGCTACAGACTCATTAGCTTCCAAATAAACACACACGATTTTTGTCTTATTACTTCCCTTCCCTTTCTATTCACACTTCTTTAAGACTTATGTCAACGTAAGACTTAAATCAACGTAATTAACCGTCATTTCACTACTGTACCACATTCATCACATATAGCTTCTCACTTGTGCAGAATAGTTTTTTTTTTATTCTCAGTAGTATTTAGTAGCTCCTTTATCACAGTTATCTTTCTCATTTGTGGGTTTTATTAGTTTCTTACACTCTTCTTGAAATTAAATTAAATCATGTCGAACTGAAGCCATTTTGTCGTAATAATTTCCACATTTGCTCCACTGTTTTTGAGATTTTCTACGCTGAAAGCGTTGAATAATTTTTCCGTCTTTCAAGTGTTAATATAAACATTCACTCGAAGTTAAAAAGTTCCAACATTCGTTCGTTATTTCCTGATACACTTTGTTAAGACATTCTATGTTGCACTTGCCGATGCTTTTGCTTCACGGATATGCTTATTCCCTCAAATTCCCAGCTGTGCCTGCCTCTTCACTGCTGTGCTTACCTGTTCATATACAACCTTCCATGCAACACACATAGCGATTATACATGCACACCGACACCCACCATACACTATACAAACCGCTATATATATATATATATATATATATATATAAATATATATATCCACTATATTCGCACGCAAACAGTATTTCCCATTTTATTCGCTTCCAAAAATGGCTGCATCCGCACACCCACCCGTCCTCCCTGTTTAGCACCTCTATAGAACAGCATTTTTACATATTTCCTTACATCTGTTTTTTCTCATTGGCTATTTTTTTCACTCCTTCTATAAGTTTCCTGATGAAGGACTAACATTTGAAACGTTACGGTTTTAAAGTGACAAATGAAAACTCTACTTGTTAAACATTGATGTATAGATATACATATACCATATCCTGATACTCTGTGAACTAGAATATACCTCGACAAGTCACATGCACATTTGTAGTTTCTAGTTCTCTGGTGTTATTGGATTTGTCGTGTATATGAACGGTTTGATCACTTGGTATTCTTCTATTGGTCAAGTGACACTTGTGAGAAAACGCGAACAAGGGTAACAAATCCAGCATTGTTTTTGATATATGAAGAAATAGTTAAATTCACAGAATTTGTACACCTAAGACATACGTTTAAACCCCATTACACATCCATCCATCCATCCATCCACCCGTCCGTCCGTCCGTCCGTCCGTCCATCTATCTATCCAACCATCCGTATATATATATATATATATGTGCGTGAGTGAGTGATAATATGTATGAGTGCGTAAAAACAGAAGACATGCACTTAATACATCAGCTTATATCTATTTTCAACAAAACGTTTTTGGTTATTCAATACCCTCACGCACAAAGATTTTACGCCTTGCGTATGGTATATGATACTCTCTTATTTGTCTATGTATCCTTCCTCTTTCCTCTCTTCTTTCTACATCATCTCCTCCTCCCTGGGCAAGTGTCTTCTACTATAGCCTTGGGCCGGCCAAAGCCTTGTGAGTGATTTGGAAACTGAAAGAAGCCCGTCGTATATATATGTATATATATATATATATATATATATATATATGTGTGTGTATCTGTGTGTGTATGTATGTGTGTGTGTTTGTTTGTTTGCCTGTGTTTGTCCCCCTACCATCGTACGACAACTGACGGCAGTGTATCTATGTCCCCGTAACCTAGCGGTTCGCCAAAAGACACCGACAGAATAGGTACTAGGCTTACAAAGAATAGGTCTTGGGGTCGATTTGTTCGACTAGATGGCATATATATATATATATATATATATATATATATATATATATATATATATATATATATATATATATATATATATATATATATATATGTGCATATATATATGAATATATACGTACATACGTTCACATACACACGTGCATCTGTTTCTTTCTTGATATCAGTGTATATCTGTGTTTCTTCGATTACGTGCGTTTGCACATGTGTATTGGTGAATGAGATTTTATCGGATACTAAACAATATGGCAAAAGAAAATACGCATAAGCAAAAAGACGAGCAGTGAGACACAGATATGCATAAGTACAGTCACACACACACACACACACACACACACACACACACACACACACACACACAAACACGCACACACAAACAGACAGACACACATACACACACACACACACACACACACACACAGATTGCGGCCATGTTGGAGCACCACCTTTACTCGAGCAAATCCCCCCCAGGACTTATTCTTTGTAAGCCTAGTACTTATTCTATCGTTCTCTTTTGCCGAACCGTTAAATTATGGGGACGTAAACGCGCCACCGTCGGTTGTCAAGCGATATTGAAGGGGACAAACACAGACACACAAACATATATACATATATGGGCTTCTTTCACTTTCCATCCACTTACAAGGCCTTGGTAGCCCGAGGCTATAGCAGAAGACACTCTCCCAAGGTGCCACGCAGTGGGAATTAAACGGAACCATGTGGTTGGGAGCAAGCTACTTACCACACAGCCAAATATGTGTGGTAAGTATATATATATATATATATATATATATATATATATATATATATATATATATATATATATATATATATATATATATATATATATATATATATATATATATATATATATATATATATAAAAGAGAACAATGAAAAATGAGAAAGATATAAATATAAAGGAAGCACGGGAGTGAGGAAGGTGTGTTAATTTCGCTTTGTTTATAGATAAGAATAGAGATTTGGTAGGGTGGGGGTTTGCGGTTTAGAAAGAAGTTTAGGTTATTCGAATGAGTAAGATAACATGGGTAGTGGGAGGGGGGATATTGAATTGAGTGGAATTGAGGATTGAAGGAGAGTAAGAGAATAAAGTTACAAAATGTATTGTATACATAAACAACCAAATGTAGTGAGAATGTGTAAGAGATTTACACGTATATGCATACACACATACATACGTGCATACAGCTAAACATACGTCTGTTCTATATAACTAACTGTATATATATATATATATATACACTCACAAACAAATTCATATATATTTGTACGCACACGTATATACATACACTATATATATATTTTATTCTTTTTCTCTATCTACTCAACGTGAGAGAGAGAGAGACAGAGAGAGAGAGAGAGAGAGAGAGAGAGAGAGCATTTGACGAAGCGAAAGTGAGAAAGAGTGAGCGAGAATGTATGTGCAAAGCCTGATAAATAGAGAGATTGAAAGAATGACGTAGGAGCCAGATAAGAACAAGCAGGAGAAAATTATCACAGACACTAATAATTTTGAAATTCCTTTACGAAATGAATTTAATAAATCTGAAACATTAATCCATTATAATGTTTTTTGGGACTGTTTTTTTCTTTCTTCGGAAATTTCTCTAAATTTCCAGAGATAACTGCAATCAACTTAAAATTCAATTAAACAGTGGAGTTAAGACGAAAAACAGCCACAAATGAGACAAGCGTCTCAATCTTGCTGTAGTTTCTATAATCGATTATTGCATGTTAGAGCCAAGCCCGCAATCTATAATTTATCAATCACTCTTCATTACAGTTCTGTAACCAAATACAAATGGAGTAAGTTGCACTTTCGTAATGTTGCTTTATAAATGACTATCTACAAGCATTTCTTTTGTGGGTGGGTGAGTGTGATAGGAATATTTCATTTAAATACCTGTTTCGTATGATATGCTTTCTAATAGCGTTAGTTATATCTCCTAACTGCAGCCATAACAGAGCATAAGTTATGTATATTCTCTTCCATCTTAAATTCTAGATTGTTTTTCTTTACTTACGCGTTTTCTTTTCCCATTTGTTTTATTTCTCTACCCATTTCCTTTTTCTTGTATTATTATTAACCCTTGTCAATGTTTAATATCTCAAAAAAAAAAAAGAAAGGAGCCGCTATGTAGTCATTCGATCTCCTAGAAACAGCGGCTAAATCGGCAAATTTAACCGTATTTTCTTCTTTTTAGGAAATAAACAACATTTTATACAGCGTGATTTTGGTTTCAAATTTTGGCACAAGCCCAGCAAGTTCGGGGGAGGAGTCGATTACATCGACCCCAGTACCCATCTGGTACTTATTTTATTGACATCCGAAGTGATGAAAGGTAAAGTCGACCTCGGCGGAATTTGAACTCAAGACGAAATGCCGCTAAGCATTTTCTAATCGAACCAACAATCTCCTGGTCGTATTGCGAACTCTCTACCTTATATGGATTATCCTTCATGCATCCTTCGAAGTCATTAGGCTAATGAGATTATATGAGTTTCGGTATAGCAGCAGAGTGAATTCCTAGTTGTTCTTGCGTTTTAGTCCAACTTTGACCAAATCATGTAAACCTAAGATCGAAAACACTACAGGCGTATACATTCCACCTTTTGTGTAGAGAAAGTGGATCTAGAACAATATCATTCGAATTGTGTTCTAAGATGACGATTTTACAGCTTGTTCATTTTTAGCCAGTACACTTTGCACAAACTCTGCATAAATTTAAATATTCCCAGTATCTCGTATACTATCGGTCAATATGAGACATCTGTAATTCACGATGCTACAGTTCACGTCTATATATAAATAACAAAAAGTGTGTGGTGTTTTTGTGTTATGGACGCACTTCAAATCTGGATGAGGATTCACGTTTTTGAAATTTGTCTAAATCTCCTTCAAGATGTTGCATTTCTTTGATAGAAATAGCGACAAAGCGTGCAAAGTAGGGACGTCCATCTCTCTGTAACAATGTCACGCCTAAGCTGTATGCAATAATTGTCGCGTCTTTGATCTTTAATATGAAGAGCCTTTTAAACAAAATAAGAACATTTCAAAACTCTCAGCCACATCTATTGAAATAGCTAGAATTCATAGGAGAATTTCGAGTTTAACAAAAAGAAAAAAAATACTAAGACGTATAAAGCCTTTGATTTCACTCTTTGTCTTCGAGGTGCAATTCTACTGATTTTAATATTGAAACATTTTGAGAGCTCTCATATTTTTAGATTATCGACAGTCTTGTAGTGAAATATTTCAAGAGGAGATCAAATTGATCAGGCTTTACCGCTTATGACTACTCGCTATCAAAATGCGTTTGCATTACTAAATTCCTGTTTGGCTTTTTCTGTTTATTTAACATGTCCGACTGTGATGTTTGAAACAAGCATCACAGTAAGGAGTTCTTTTGTGAATAATAGAAATTCCACTAAACCAAAAACTACATAGTCGATTCTGTTTCAGAATGAGATAATGAAGAGATATTTATTTTCCTAATGCCTTTTTAAACTACTTAAGCTTGACATTCCTTGGTTTGTCGTTTAGCAAAAGAGTCTGTGCGTCTGTAAAGCATATAAAACCGTAGGTGTGTATAAATACACACATACGCGCGCACACACACAAACACATACACACAAATACATACACATACACACACATACACATACATCCAAATAAGTGCGCGTATGAATGTTAATTCATTGAGAACTAATAAAAAAAATCAATAAGTGTAGTGTATTCTTTAAGATATTTGCATGTATGTACATGCGTGAATATATATATACATTTATACATATATACAGAGAGAGAGAGAGAGAGAGAGAGAGAGAGAGAGAGAGAGAGAGAGAGAGAGAGAGAGAGAGAGAGAGAGAGATCTGTGTGTGCGTGTGTGTGTGTGTGTGTGCGTGCATATAGGTACACACGCGCACGCACATATATATATGTATATATACAAATATATGCATTTACGTATGCACGCATATTTTGAAATATATTAACTGATGAAGGTCGTATATAACAAATGCGTTTCCTATTCAATATTTCGCAGACCTTAGAGGTACGTATTAAAATATTTGAAAATATATACACAGAACGCATCTTCAAAGTGGAGGCAAGCTCGAGTGCCCAGTTGAATGATCGAAAACATGGTCAGAAGTTTGCTTCCCAACCACACGGTCCGGGTTCAGTCCGACTGCATGACACATCGGTCTTTCTTATTGCGGACACATGCTTGTAATAGATATATTCTTTTCTACTATAGGCACAAGACCTGAAAGTACAAGTGGATTGTATCGACCCTAGTACTCAACTGGTACTTAATTTAATTTATCGGCACCGAAAGGATGAAAGCCAAAGTCGATCTCGGTGGAATTTGAACTCAGAACGTAGTGGCAGACGAAATACTGCTAAGCATTTCACCCGGCATGCTAACGATTCTGCCAGCTCGCCACCTTGTAACAGATACATTGCTAGAACTTCACATATGATACATTATATTACTATCTCGTACAAGCGAAAATTCTTATAGGGAATACCTCCTCTTCCTCCTCTCATTCTTCCTCCTCTCCTTCTTCCTCCTCTCCTTCTTCCTCCTCTCCTTCTTCCTCCTCTCCTTCTTCCTCCTCTCCTTCTTCCTCCTCCTTCTTCCTCCTCTCCTTCTTCCTCCTCTCCTTCTTCCTCCTCTCCTTCCTCCTCCTCTTCCTCCTCCACTTCCTCCACCTCTTCCTCCTCTCCTTCCTCCTCCTCTTCCTCCTCCTCTTCCTCCTCCTCCTTCCTCCTCTTCCTCCTCTCCTTCCTCCTCTCCATCCTCCTCCTCTTCCTCCTCTTCCTCCTCCTCTTCCTCCTCCTCTTCCTCTCCTCTCCTCTCCTCCTCCTCCTCCTTCGTCGCTCCTCCTCCTCTTCCTCCTCGCCTTCCTCCTCCTCTCCTTCCTCCTCCTCTCCTTCCTCCTCCTCTCCTTCCTCCTCCTCTCCTTCCTCCTCCTCTCCCTCCTCCTCTTCCTCCTCCCCTTCTTCCTTATCTTCCTCCTCTTCCTCCTCCCCTTCTTCCTTATCTTCCTCCTCTTCCTCCTCTTCCTCCTCTCCTCCTCCTCCACTTCCTCCTCCACTTCCTCCTCCACTTCCTCCTCCATTTCCTCCACCTCTTCCTCCTCCTCTACCTCCTCCACTTCCTCCTCCGCTTCCTCCTCCTCCTCTCCTCCTCTTCCTCCTCCTCTCCTCCTCCTCCTCTCCTCTCCTCCTCCTCCTCTCCTCCTCTCCTCCTCCTCTCCTCCTCTCCTCCTCCTCTCCTCCTCCTCCTTTTCCTCCTTCTCCTCCTCATCCTCCTCCTCCTCTCCTCCTCCTCCTCCTCCTCCTCCTCCTCCTCCTCCTCCTCTCCTCCTCTCCTCCTCTCCTCCTCTCCTCCTCCTCCTCCTCCTCCTCCTCCTCCTCCTCTCCTCCTCCTCCTCCTCTCCTCCTCCTCTCCTCCTCCTCTCCTCCTCCTCTCCTCCTCCTCTCCTCCTCCTTTCCTCCTCCTCCTCACCTCCTCCTTTCCTCCTCCTCCTCACCTCCTCCTCTCCTCCTCCTCTCCTCCTCCTCTCATCCTCCTTCCCTCCTCCTTTCCTCCTCCTCTCCTCCTCTCCTCCTCCTCATCTCCTCCTCCTCCTCCTCCTCCTCTCCTCCTCCTCCCCCTCCTCCTCCTCCTCCTCCTCCTCCTCCTCCTCCTCCCTCTCCTCTCCTCCTCCTCCTCCCTCTCCTCTCCTCCTCCTCCTCCTCCTCCTCCTCTCCTCCTCTCCTCCTCCTCTCCTCCTCCTCTCCTCCTCTCCTCCTCTCCTCCTCCTCCTCCTCCTCTCCTCCTCTCCTCCTCCTCTCCTCCACCCCCCTCACCATCGTCATTATCATCATCGTCTTTTGGCAAGTTCCCATTCTTGCATTAAATATGATAACCGATAAATATCCTGGAAAACGTCTATAAAATATTGAAACTTAATAAGAAATGCAGCGTGCAAATTCTCTCACCTCGTTTATACATAAAAGTATATTATCTTTTTTATAACCTTACGTAAAGAAGAATTTTTGCTTACATAAACTATTTTTATTTTTTATTTTTCGCATGTTCTATGTCAGTCCTTATATGTAATCGATCAATATCTCTACCGTTGTACTAGTATAAGTGAATGATGGATGGATTTCTGAAGTGTCCTAATATTTTAAAGTCGGCCGCTAGCTAGATGTATTTTCTTATACTTTTATACATTATTAAATAACATACTGGCTTTGCTACATCGGTTATTAGTCGACCATTGTAAATTTTTGCCATGCAAGTTACGTGAAGCTTTTAACGTGATTTTTGGTTTACGCTAAAGTTTCGTAATCTCTCTGTATTTTCCTTTTCCAACAAATGGAGGTACGAAAATTATTGGAAAAAATATTTTCCTTAAGCGCCAATAACTCAGAACGCTAAATGCACTTCTGTCTTGATGGGAATTTTCTAAAGCGCGTGCGTAGAGTCAGCATACTTTCAGGAATTTGCCTCTATCAATATATACGAAAACAGTACATTCTCGGGTTACGGTTGCTGATACAATGTTCGCCTACTCCCGATGTATATCGAGATTTTAAAAAATAGCACGTTAATAAGAGTTATTATGTCTGGACAAATAGCGCAACAATGTTGCCTACCATGATGTATTTTCACTGTGTATGATACGCAAATGGATATGTAAGCGTGTGTGCAAAGGGATATGTGTGTGCATGTAATTATGTGTGTAGATATGTACGTATATGCACATATACATTTGTGTGAGTGTGTACACATATATATATATGTATGTGTGAATACAGTATATATATATATATATATATATATATACATATATCACTAACTTCATCATATCTACATATCTATCTCTCTATGTGTGTATGCGCATTTGTATAAAGAAAGACTAAATTTGGTATATATAACCGTAGCATATACATATATAGTTACACACATACTTACACGCAAACACACACACACACACATACACACAACTGTAGCCTAGCGGTCGTAAAAGGGGAGAGAAGAGATCGATAGAATAAATACAGTGTTTTTAAAAATGTAGCTTCTGTTGGTTGATTCGTTGGACTAAAATTATTGAAGGCGGTGCCTCAGCATAATTATAGCCAACAGACTGAAACGAGTAAAATATAAAAGTTGAAGAAATAAATCAATATATATATATACATATATATGCATTAATACATACATGCATATATATATATATATATATATATATATATATATATATATATACAATTGCCCTTATTTATAATTGTTTATAATTTTCACCTTTAAAGGTATTTTAATATGCTGGCCATTTGATATTTTTCAAAAAATCCTATATGAGAAGTATATATGTATATATATATATATATATATACATATATATATATATATATATATATATATATATATATATATATATATATATGTATGTATGTATGTATGTATGTGTGTGTGTGTGTGTGTGTGTCTGTGTTTGTCCCCCCAACATCATTTGACAATCTATGCTGGTGTGTTTCCGCCCCCGTAGCTTAACGGTTCGGCAAAGAGACCGATAGAATAAGTACTAGGCTTACAAAGAATAAGTTCTGTAGTCAATTTGCTTCACTAACGGTGGTGCTCCAGCATGGCCGCAGTCAATTGACTGAAACAAATATAAAATACATATATATATACAAACATATATATATATATATATATATATATATATATAGACTCACATACATACATATATCTATATACATATATACATACACACACACACACACACACACACACACACACACACACACATATATATATATATATATATATATATATATATATATATATATATATATCGATATGTATATGTATGTATGTAGGTGTATATATATATATGTACATATATGAAGTCGATCACGGCAGAATTTGAACTCAGTTTGCAAATTCTATGTATTTTGACCGGCGCACTAACGATTCTGCCACCTCGCCGACTTACCATGATGCAATATTACAGTATACACACGTACATACATACATACGTACATACATACATACATACATACATACATACATACGTCCGTACGTAAATACATAAATACATAAATACATACATATACACACACATACACACACGCACATATGCTAACATGTCCTCCGTATCATTCAATAAGTAATACCTATGGCAAGACATTCATTGTCAGAGTAAAGTCCTCGTAATAATCACATCAATATAATCAAGTTTTCATACAATCCTGTCACCGCTTCAGAAACAAGCCATCCGTTCAACAAATTATTTACATTAACCGCAAGATGGCGCTTCATCAAGATATGGTGAATTCAATTTGCGTCTTAGGTCTATCCAGGTGTATAAGCGCAGTGAATATTCGTTCATAATCGAAATATTCCTATCTTATATAACCTCTCCTTACTGTTCGATACTCGTAATTTTTTTGTTTTATTTATTGTTGTGTTAGACAATATGTTTCTGCATTTTGGTGGTTTCTTTTCTTTCTTTTTATTCTTCTTCCTCTTTTTTTTCTGGTCAGACATATCGACTCCGTGACCAAGTAGGAATTAGATTAGATACATTGGAAGTTGTTTACGTAAGATTTTTGTTAATAGTCTAGTTTAATGGTGTGATTGTCAATAAGACGCCAATTACTTTATTAAGTCAAAAGAAAGAAAAAGAAAAAAAAGGAAAAGGTATGATTACGAAGATTTTCGGGAATTAGTAGAATACAATGATATCGATGTCGGGGAGGCTGCTGCGGCTGATAATGGTGCTGATGATGATGATGATGATGATGATGATGATGATGATGATGATGATGATGATGATGATGACGACGACGACAACGATGATAATGATGGAAATATTAATAGTAATAATAATAATAATAATAATAATAATAATAATAATAATAACAATAATAATAGTAATAAGAATAATAATAATAATAATAAGAAGAAGAAGATGAAGAAAACGGAAGAGAAGGAGAATAATAATAAAAAGATTATGCGAAAATATATCAATAATAATGATAAGAATAATGATAATAATAATAATAATAATAATAATAATAATAATAATAATAATAATAATAATAATAATGATGATGATAATGATGATAATAATAGTAATAATAATGAAGAAGAAGGAGTAAAAGAAGTAGAAGGGGAATAATCATAAGAAAAGTGAAGCAGAGGAAAATACAAAGAAATAGAGATGAACAATAAGAAGTATACAAAAACATAATAATAATAATAATAATAATAATAATAATAATAATAATAATAATAATAATAATAATCATAATAATAATAATATGATGATGATGATGATGATGATGATGATGATGATGATGACGATAATGACAATAGAGGAAAAGTAGTAGTAGTAGTAGTAATAATAATAATAATAATAATAATAATAATAATAATAATAATAATAATAATAATAATAATAATAATAATAATAATAATAAGAAGAAGAAGAAGAAGAAGAAGAAGAAGAAGAAGAAGAGGAAGAAGAAGAAGAAGAGGAAGAAAAAGAAGAAGAAGAAGAATATGTATTTTGGAGAGGAATGTCATGTCATATAAGAGGCAAGAGAAAGACATAAATAAATAAATAAAGAGAATGCTAACAATACGAAATACAATACAAAAATGTGGAAGAAAATTTAGAAAAGAAATATATATAAGATAGAAAAACGAAGTAAATAGTTGATATGTTGTAACAGAAATGTTTTACTGAGATTAGAACAAGATGGCGTCGACATCTGTCAATTTGTGGGTTTATTCAGTGCAGATTTTCTATTTAGTGAACCAAACTGAATCCGCACCCCGTTTTTTTCTTTCTTTTTTGCCTGTTATGTATTATATTGTTTATTGTGTGGTTGTAAGGTAATCGTCTTGTTTTAATATTTATTTTTCTGTCTTAGAGCAATTAAAATAGAACTCGTATATCAATTGTGATAATTATTATATACACATATGTATCTTACTTCCTACTCTGCGAGACAAATGAGAAAGCTTCTGCATACTTGGACGATCTGCTGAAAACCGCAACAATCTTTCTCTCAAATCACACCCTACCCTCTATAAAATATACAAGATAAATTTGATGAAGTAAACTCGCTGAAAACTAAGCCCCAGCTATTCTTTTTTAGTAAACATCGTATTTCGCTTATCTTCCATCGGAATATTCAACTTACTTGTCAGGAGTTAGGACATCCATGAGACCCAGGCATTCCATGGGGATATACGCCATATTTTATATTCCTATTCTACTGGGATCGACCAATGGTTACATAACAACACCAACAATAAGAACAACATCAACAACTAAAATAGTACCGCATTGATTTACCAGCTAATAAACGAGCCTCTGTAGCCTACCTTACATAAAACGTTTTAAAACAAATTCTGTGATGTTTAAACAAAGGCTATATTAAATAATAAAGACGTACACATGCAACAACATAATAGATTCATGGCTGAAACGTTCTTCATTGTACAGTTGCTCGACCAGAGCTCAGCTCGAAATCTACAACGAAAAACGACAACTATTATCATTTGTTGTAGTTCTTTATTCCAAGCATGGTCAAGCATGGTCCAGCAAACCTATGAATTAAAGTATATCAGCTATAACCAAACCGTCGGAATTTATCTGGTGCTATACAATAATGTATTGTTCTCTTCTTAAGACGGTAGTGTATGATTTGGAGGGAAGCTTGACTGTTAGTTATAGCAAATCAAATTATCAGTCATAGGCTCCTATATTTCATTGAGATTACGTATGTTTATTTGAACGGCATTAATTGTGATTTATTTAATTGCACCGATTACTTGCATAATGATTGTTGCTTTTTTTTTTACTGCTCCTGTGGCAAACAAAAGCTACTTTTATACATATCTTATGAAACGATTGGCCATTGGAGCTATATCTGTACTTATACTAATAGTCGGTGTTGTAGCGAAAGAAATTTCTGAGATTTTGTTTTTTTATGTTTCAAAAATACACTTCTTTCTCATATATTACGTAGAAGCCTCTATATATATATATGAATATCAGTGTATGCATGGTGGTACACGCATGTAGTTTTTCTGGTATCTGCTTCTCTGTATGTGAGACGTCTTTGTCAATTACTAGCTTAAAAGCCGCTCTTCGTGCGCACTTTTAAGCTACATCTCGTGGAAGCCCAAAACTAAAGGGAGCTAAAGAGCATGACTATAATTCGTCTATAACGACTATATTCCCCGCTGGTGTTTGATCAGAGGTTAAGGACGGATCAGAATTAATTCTGTAATGCAATCATTCTGTTGTTCCAGTCCGAAGTTGAATTCCAGCTGTTAGCAAATTTGTCTCAAAATTGTTATCTCGATGTAAAATTGCTGAAGCCAATGTCATTTATCTACCCCTTGATCTCTGGCGTCATCTGATAAACGCCAACAAAATAGCAACTCAAATGCTTTTTAAATCAGATCCCAATGCTGAATGTTCAAGAACCAAATGAATGGCAGGTTCTGAATCCCGGGATCATTCTGATTCCAAAATGATATAATATGTCTATGTGGAGGAAATGTAGACGGAGATACAGGGTTTCCGGACGGACAGGATTTAACTGTTATTATTATAGATGAACTGATTTTGTGATAGATTTAATGGCGTTTATTTGGCCTTTGTCTCATTGGTTTTCTTTTTTACCTACAAAATAGTTTCGTTGATCATGATATTGGTTCCTCCTTAACATTTGCTTGGATGTTTCCAGCATTTTATTATAGAATGGTATGTTCTGCAGGTGCTGAATAACCGTTTCAGTTTCGATCCTTTCTTCACTTCTGCTGACACTGTTACATGGGTAAAAATTAGCAGCAATATATCCCAAAAAATACACGTTGCCATCTGGCAGAGGCTACAATATAAACAAAGGAAAGCATTGTGGCTTTTAGTCAGTCAACAGATTTAACAGAACTGGAGTTTTCGAAATAAGATAGCACGTTGCTGTTAGTTTGGAATGTGAAGTATTGTCAGGTACTGAAAACGCTCTATATGAACAACGAATTCAATTGTAAAATGGCCCACGCATCATGTCAAGGAAGGACATAATTCATCGATGACTTGGGATTCACTTTTCAGATCAGTGAAAACTCATTATGCAGCATCCTCGAGGGTTTATTAGCATTACAGCGTTCCTAGGGTGTCCTAGCTGCTCGGAATCATATGTACAAAGACTGCAGTTTCATTATCCAGACATAACTGAAATGAATCTGGGGCATACAAAAGTACACCGCCCAATTCTTTTCCACTGCTTGTATCGTATCAGATCATGGACTAATGTAGAATTGTTGCTGTGTTATAAAGAACTAACACAACCACCAGCCGTTGAACAGTGAAGAAATCTCATGATTTTAGTTCTTGGGGATTCAACATTTTATCCAGCAAAATATTCTGCCTCCTTAGGCAATGAAATGAAGTGGCTCTATCTACTAGAAATAGATGTCAGACCTATTATCAAAGGCATTTCACTTGTAATATTTTGCCTGTTTCCTAAACATAGTACCTAGCATTGTAGCCTGACCTACCAACGGAAGTGATGCACACTGGCCTGAAACCTCAATCACGCCTATCCGATATGTTCTTGCAACATAAACACCAGAGAGATGAAGATTACTCTCTCGTTTATTCCTATCATTATGGATAGGCTCAGTTGTCAGTCAGGCCGACCCTTTAGTATAAACAGATGTTTTACATAAACTCAAGTCAATAATTGTAATATACATTTTTTTCTGCATTTCTTTGGACATTATATTATTGTACAGGATAAATAATGAAATAAAAGTATTTCTCTGATATGCTGTTATCGTATGAAATACAAACACAGGATGTTATGTAGATAAAAAAGAAAACAACTAACTAATAACTGAATTGGTGGAAGAAAAAAATAGAGAAATGCATTTGTTTTCTCATTTCAGATAGTTAACTGCTTTGCCAGAAATAGCTGGTCTGGTAAAATATACTTCAGACTACAACATACTATATTTACGAAAGAATGGATACATTACATGTGTAATTCTAGATACACTATGCTGAAATAAAGGGAGAAACGATTGGGGTTGGAATGCCATTGTTTACAGGACTCCTCGCTCGAGACTGACCTAAGGCTAGACAAAAATAAAGATAAATCTTCTCCAAATATTGGATTCAAACTTTGGAACAAGGACCACCGCAATTTCAGGGTGATAGTTATGTCTATTGTGTCTACCTCAGTGCTCAACTGGTACTTATTTCATCGACCCCCACCCGGAGGTATTAAAGGCAAGGTCGAACTGTACAATGTGAACTAAAAACGTAAAACCGGACGAAATACGGCTATGCCTTTTGCCCAGCGTACTAACGATTCTTTCAGCTCGCCGAGTTAAATCTTTCCCAAATATTGGTTATAAATTTTGGGACAAGGCCAGGAATTTCGTGGGGTAGGGTGCGGGTAAGTAGAAAATGTCGTTTCCAGTGCTCAACTGGTACTTATTTTATTGACTCTGAAGAATAAAAGCAAAGTCGACCTCAGCGGAATTTGAACCAAGAACGTAAAACCGGACGAAATACGGCTATGTATTTTGCCTAGTGTGCTAATGATTCTTTCTGCTCTGTGATTTAAATCTTCCACACATTTTGTAGTTAATTTACTCATTTACATCTGTAAGAGACGGGGTTATGTTTGTTGGTGTTGAGACAACATTATTATGCCTCAATGAATGCAAGAATGTTTTTAGCTCAACTAATTTTCCTGGAATAATGCATAAAGAAAAAATCACGTATGCTATGTTTTCCTGGAAAAAGAGGCGGATTGTATCAAAATGATAGTGAAGCACTATTAATTATAATGACTATCAAGCTTTCTGCTTCTCTCTCTCTCTCTCACTTGCTCTCCCATTCTCTCTTATGATGGCAGCTTATGAAACATGCAAATTGTCTGATCCACAAATGCGTTGAACACTTTTTGTACATAACTACATCCTGTTGCTGTTAGAAATAAATTAGAACAATGTCGTGCTGATGACGCCTCTAAAGGTAGAAATACATGTTCGCTACTGACAATAAACTAGTAGTTTTCTTTAATGACACGTTAGTTTTCATTAAATTTTACTTCTCGTGATGGTCACTCCATCTCATATGGACTATCCTTAAATTACCATTTGTTAATTATATCATCTTTTAGATTTCAGTACTAAATCCAATGGTAGAATTGCAAAATAGACGCTCGCTACGTCACATTATGAGATTACGTAACCTGGTGTGGAAAATACGCAACGAAGTATAGTTTCCTGTGACGTGTGGGTCAGCATTGCCACTGTAATTCACTCTAATTCACATGAAATAAATATACGACTTAAATCATGTAAGACTTTGTCAGCGTTACATGAAACTTTCCCACATAGATTAATACTTGGATAAACTGAAACTTTATAGTTCGAGCGATATCAAATTGCCTTCTTAAATAATTCGTTGTTGCTTAGAAATCTACAGACATATGTATTCCGATACTGTACCACATAACGAATTATACGTGTCTTTAATTAGTACTTGTAATGTCTTATATGATATGTATTAAAATCTTCGCTGTTAATTAGTAATTATTCATATTCTTGGAATTAAAACTCATCATAAACTTGGAATGCAAGCGTGATGTTTCAATAAGACAGGCAATAGCAGAATGACTATTAACCGGGTGCTGCGTGGATACAAATTATTTGAGAAACAACAAAATTTGTGGCAAAAGAAATGTTAAATCAAACCAGTAGAATATTAATAGCCGATTTTGTCAGTACCTAATTAGCAGCTTCAGCACATTAATACTTAGAACATTTGTGCGCATGCGCCTATGTAAATATAAGTTAGAGCTACAAAGGTATCTGTCCCACAGTACGGTTTTGAGTTCAGCCCCAATGCGAGGCATCTTGGCATCTTGGCATCTTGCTTTCATTATCCGCTTCAAGAGTACTGTATGAACGTAACTGGATCGCTGGAAACTGTACAGAAGACTGATGTAAGTATGCATGTCATGTGTGTATTTGTGTGTGTGTGTGTGTGTGTATGTGTGTGTGTGTGTATGTGTGTGTGTATTTATGCCCGTCCAGGGTCAATTTCTTGCATTCAGTTTACGCGATTTAAGACAGCCTTCCGAGCATGCATGAGACTGATCGGCCACAGCCGGACGCACCGTGACTCATCTTATTTTTTTCTCCATGTGATGTTCTTGGTCATCGTCAACGATGCCGGATGAACATTATTATAATGTATGTGTGGTCTTCGTATGTTTGTCTGTGTTCATGCTTCTGTCTATAGAGACACATCTTGAAAGACATCCTGTAACTCAGTGGTTCCACCTTATTACCTCCACCTTCGCTAAGGTGGAAGTATCGTTTTCAGTCGTGTTTGTTTGTTTGTTAGTCCGTGAACAAAATATCTCAAGAACCGCTGGGTGGATTCGGATGAAACTCTCAGGGTTGTTTGGCCTCATTACTGGCACGAACTGATTAGATTTTGGGATCGATCTGGTACCGAACAAGGATTCTGGATAAATATTCCTGTTCTTTTTTACTTAATTCTTGAGAGCGGTCCGGTTCATTATTAGTATTCTCGTTTGTGAGAGCAGTCAAGTTTATTTCAGACATTCACATTTTAAAAATCATGGCCGGCTAATCGATGAGAAGACGTTAGTGTTGCCTTGGCGGAGGTTTGCGCTCTCTGAGTGCCCTTGTTACTGGCATTGTTTTGACGAATATCAGATTTAAATTAAGAATGAGCTCACTTTCTGCCCTTAGCTTGTAGAACAGCAAAAAAGATGTACGATAAACATCAAAGAATTTTTGATAAGCTGCTCATCCTTCAACTAGATTGCTTATGATGGACTATAACATAGCAGAGAGTGTCCTGCATCACCCCAATTCAGTAACTCTCCTTCCAATACCAACACGCTTTACGCACTAAACATCTTTTGTGATAAGAACGTTCGCTATTACGATATTACAGTTCTTATTTATTCCCTAATGTATTCCTTCTCAAATGATTTTTATGCTTACATATTGCATTGCGTATGTTTAGAAATTGTTATCTTCATGCATATAAATAGTGTCGTATTGCTTGTTTTCGTTTTGCTGCTCTTTCGAAAAACCTATCAGGGTATTAATTTATAACATGAAAATCATTGCGAAAGTATATTTCCCGTTGCAATGTATCGCTTACGTTAAAGTTTTCAGGAGTTTATTTTCGTAATGCGAGGAGTCCCTTTATGTAAATAAAAAAAATTTTAAAAATGGAAAGTTACATTGGTTAACGTAACTAGACTAAAATTGTCTGAAATATATCTATTTCTACATACACACATAAATATGTTGTTGTTGTTCCTACTACTACTACTACTACTACTACTACTACTACTACTACTACTACTACTACTACTACTACTACTACTACTACCACTACTACTGTTATTATTATTATTATTATAATTATAATTATTATTATTATTATTATTATTATTATTATTATTATTATTATTATTATTATTATTATTATTATTATTATTATTATTATTATCGAGTACCAACTTTGATAGATTCCTGGTAGGGCGGTTTGATCAGGCATGACATAGAAGGAAACAAATGCAATTATTAACAACGTCCAGAGGTTCAATAACTCTGTTGACAGAGAGGTCAAATACGGCATCTAACACCAGCAAAGCGAACTTCTTTGACGCACAGTTAAGTTTTGAGTGTTATTTCTAACACGTCGATCCACTTTGTAGATGCCTGTTGGTTTCGTTTTTCATAGGTTAAGTGAAGATTTCAATCTGTAATGTCATTTAAATTGTCTCCATTCCGTTTGCTTTCACGTTTAAAGTGTGTTATATAGCTGTAGCTTGTATATTTATTACATCAACATTACTATCAACATTGTTATTGCTTGTAGGCAGTTCGAGCGTAGTTTTGCCGTTCAGTGAGCTGCAGAAATGATTGTTGTTAATTTTCCCTAATAGGAAATTGTTGAATAACATTTCCGTTGTACAAATGATGGTCCCATAAGGCGCCGAGAGGAGTTTAAATTGTATTCACTTAATATATATATATATATATATATATATATATACACATATAATTGTCACCAAGCAGGGTTGATAGGGAGAGAGAATGCAAGAAAATGAAAGAAACATTGAAAAAAGAACACACAATGACGAAGCCTGGGATGGGGGAAATGTTATTATTACAAGTTGAACATTTCCTCACCTGGCTCGATGTCTGGAAAAAGTATTAACGGCAAACACATACCACCACCATCGTTACTCTAATTGTAGCTACAGAAGAAATGAATACAACAACGATGAAGATACCAACAACAATAGTATCATGCTAACAACAACCACAACAACAACATTATATGTACGGCTGCTGCTTTTGCCACCAGCAGAGTTAAATGCAAACAAATGAGACAGAGATGACGACCAGAACAGCTACCAGGGACAGCATCCGCTCCACCAATTACACTTCTGCCAACAAAAGCAGAGCATGAGACATCGCCATCGTCACCCACATAAACAATGTCGTTCGCAAATTCACGCAGCAAATGTTTGGAGCATTCTTTTGTAGACAAAACGCAATTGAAACAGAAGGACAAGAAAACCATTTATCGTGACCTAACATAACCGCCAGATACAATTTCTATTAAGCCTATGTGCGTGCTCGAAAAAGTTAGGAGGGTTGAAAATCCTATGCCAGCTTCGACCAAATATTATACGAAGGACTACTACATATGTATGAAAATGTAGGCAATTTGTATTAGTACTGTATTTGTTACATTAAAGAAGAGAAGTGGGGGTGCAATGGTCCGGTGGTTAAGGCAACGGACTTGCGGTCGTAGGATCACGGTTTCGATTTCAAGACCGGGCGTTCTGAATGTTTATTGAACCGAAACACCTAAAACTCGACGAGGCTCCGGTAGGGGGTGGGGTGGTGAACCCTGCTGTACTCTTTCACCACAAATTTCCCTCATTCTTTCTTCCTGCTTCTGTTGTACTTGTATTTCAAAGGGCCAGCCTTCTCACATTCTTTGTCACGCTGAATCTTCCCGAGAACTACGTTAAGGGTACACGTGTCTGTGGAGTGCTCAGCCACTTGCACGTTAATTTCACGCGCAGGCTGTTCCGTTGATCGGATCAACTGGAACCCTCGTCGTCGTAGCAGGAATTTGACTCAGTTTGGAGGACATCCCGAACATTATATTAAGGCAAACAAGAAAGAAGTATCTGTAAACAGAACGACCTTTTCTTCAGCACAAATCAATGTCCATTTAGGTAGGAAGGCAATGATGGTGAGATAGCTACTGTTGCCCATTGAAGTCGCTGAAAGTTAAAGGCTGGATGCGAGAATGGAACTTACTTTCAGTTTGCTACTGAACATAAATTTCGGTGAATATATTTTATAAGATCTAGGGAGAAATAGGAATTTACGAGGTTCTTCGATTAGCTACAAGTGGACGTCTTGAAAACAAAAAAAATGAGGCTTTTCACTGTTATGACACCTGATTTCCATACGCCGCCCAACACTAATTAGAACTTATTCTTATAATATCTTCTAATTCATTGAACTTGCCAAAATAATAAATAAAAGTGATTATTTATATTATTGCTGGAATTTTTTCATAGATGACTCTATTCTTTGCGATTTTCATTATTTTATCTTTGATTTATTTTTTTACACTCCATTCATTATTTAAATCAATATTAATCAGTTGAAATAAACATACACGAAAAAAAAAAAACGAAAGGAAAAAAGGGGGGGGGGGAATCTATCTGAGACACTTCAAAAAGTATTTTCTACTCTTGGTTGTTTCTTTTCTGTTATTTCTTTCTCTTGTCTTTGTATATGTCTTTCATTGTTTGTTTGTGTGTCTGTACGTATAAGTGTGTGCGTGTGTGAGTGAGTGTACGTTAATGTGTGTTTGAATTTCTGTCTTCTTGTCTCAGGCATCGTGTCATCTAATATCACAGTTTTTGTCATATTCTCTGCATAAACATACTTTCTTTCAACGCCTGGAATAAAACTCTCTCCTATTATATCTCACGCACGCTCTGTCTCTCACCTCTCCCCTTCTCTCTCTCTCTCTCTCTCTCTCTCTCTCTCTCTCTCTCTCTCTATCTATCTGTATTTCTTTTATATTCTATTTTTATATCTCAGTGCCTCGGTACGTATGCCTATATAAATATGTATATGTGTGTATGTGTGTGTTTGTGCGAGTGGGTGTATGTGGGGTGTATGTGTATATATACATACATAAGTGTATATATATATATATATATAGCTTCGAATTTGTGTGACTTTATATAGAATAATATATTAGTTGAATACAGTAAAAAAGTCTGGGCTTTTAACAAAATTAGCGCTTTCATACATAGTGTACTCTTTTATGAAATCTGGTGAGTACGCTGTGTATAAAAGCGCTAATTTTCTTAACATACCACGATAAAATACTTGAAAACTGTCCTATGTTTTAATTTTATTCAACTAATATATATAAATATATTAACATTAGCACACATATAGATATATTTGCATGTGTATGTATATATATATATATATATATATATATATATATATATATATGGGCATTTGTATGTGCATGACATATATATGTGTATATATATATATATATATATATATATATATATATATATATATATATATATATATATATATATATATATATAAGCTATATACATATGTATGCACTCAAACATATGCACACATGTACGTTCGCATATATATATATATGGGGAGAATTCGCAAAAAAAAAAGACAGAGGCAGGTGGTGCAGACTACAAACAGATGTATTAGTTTAACGTTCGGGAAGTGAAAAAGTCTTTAACATTTCGAGCCTACACTCTTACAAAGAAAGGATCACAGAAAGAAACAAGGCGAGAACATAAAGAGAGAAAATAAAGAAAGAAAATAAAGAAATAAGGAGAGAAAATAATGAGAGAAAATAAAGAACAGGGCACAGAAATTGTGTCAATAGCCTGCTGGAGGAGATGTTCTCCTCGGGCTAAAAGCAACAGTAGCATTCACCCTTAGAGTTTAGCCACATTTAAGTGGCAAATATACTTCATGAGATGATCAAAATTTAATTGAAAACTCGTTTATCGGCCGGATTGTGTGATAGAACGTATTTATCAAGACGCCTCAGTGGAGATCGAAATCATATTCTCGTGATCACGAGGAAGCTTCTTAATCAGACAGCAATGATGCCACTACTCTATTACTGTATAGTTTCTATGAGCTCTAATACATCAGAATTCATTCATTCATACATACATACATACATACACACGTATATATATGTATATATATATATATATATATATATATATATATATATATATATATATATATATATATATATATATGTATGCATATATATATATATATATATATATATATATATATATATATATATATATATATATATATATATAATATATATATAGTCGCATAAAGTGGAGTGCATACATAAATGAATACATAAAAACTCATATGCGCAAACGCGCATATACACACATGAATGGCCACAAACATACACGCATATACACACGCATTATTTCGGGTTCCTCTATGGAATTTGAAAGGAAATTTCGGCAAAATTAGAAGAACGTTATTGTACAACAAAAAGAGAATTACTTTTCATTACTTTTGCTGAATAATTATGAAGGGAAGCAAACATTTACCATAATTGATTTGATGTGTATGGAATATAATGGGTCGGCCGCGAACACTTGTTTGCTAAATGAACGCCACAAATTTCCACTATCCTTGACAGGTAGTTTTGGTATTTATCGTCTTAGCTTGATTGCATCGGTGTGGCTTCTTTAATCTACGACATATTGGTCTATTGTGCTATTGTCATTTGAAGAATATTAGCAAACACACACCTTCTCTCCTCTGCTCAGCTCAGCTCATTTGCCTTTTCATTATATAACAAGGCGTAACAAAGCGCAAAACTCCCGTGTTTAATACATACATACATTCAATACTTAGGTACATATAGGAAGAACCGTTCTTATACATACACCAAGTTTCATATATATATATATATATATATATATGTGTGTGTGTGTGTGTGTGTAGGAGTGTGTATGTGTGATGCTTATGTGCGTGTATGTGTGCGTATGTGTGTATTCCTCTTTCTCTCTCACTGCAACTGCATCTCTGTACACACACGCGTACACACACACGCACACAAACACGTTCACAAACACACACACACACACGCGCTCACACACATGCACACACATATATATATATACAGACATATACATACATACATACATACATACATACATACATACATACGCCTGCATACACTTGCATATACACAAAGTGGGTTTCGGTATGAAATTAACGAAGGTAATATATTAGGATACGACAAGAGGCCATATACACATATTGACGTATAAATGTTGCCACACACGTACACATATGCACTTATAATGCACATGTATACCCAAATAGTCATATTAGAGCTTTGCTCGGTGCAACAATCGAATAGCAATACGAGATGAGAGCTTTAGAATAATTGTCCTGATGAGGAAAGCAAATTAGATTTATACTTTGAAATTTTATCGCCAATAAAGCTGCAAGCAACGTAATGACTAAGAGAACTCGTGGCCAACCATTTCGGAGATATGATGGGTGTAAAGAGAAAAGGGGAAGAGTAGTAGTAGTAGTAGTAGTAGTAGTAGTAGTAGTAGTAGTAGGAGTAGGAGTAGTAGGAGTAGTAGTAGTAGTTGTAGATGTTGCAGCTAAATTGATGAGGGCGGTGAGTTCCAGCGCCTAAGCATACATAATCGCTGGGAATGGCTTCAGGCATTTATTGCCGACAATGTCTAACTCGAGTTCAAATCCCATTGGATTTTTACCTTCCATGACTTTTTCAGGATTTTCTGCGTCATTGATCCTAAATTTGGTCGTTTATACCCAGTTCGTCGCTACTCTAGCAACATAATCTATTTATGCTGCTGTTGAAGGAGGCTTACCTATTGATGATTCTTATTGTTGTTATCCACGAAAAATGCTTGTTTATCAAATTGTCGTAGCATGTCTTATAATTTATTATAAATGCGTGTATCACATTTCTTATCATTATCACCATTTAAGAGAATATCTATTTATATCTATGCCTATATGCAAATCTATCTATCTATCTATCTATCTATCTATCTATCTATCTATCTATCTATCTATCAGTATATATATATATATATATATATATATATATATATATATATATACCTATGTATATATGTCTGTATTTATACCTGTCTGTCTGTATGTATGTATTCATGTATATATGTCTAGCAATGTCTACTATGTCAGTCACTCTTTATATATATATATATATATATATATATATATATATCTGTGTGTGTGCATGTATATATATATATATATATATATATATATATATATATATATATATATATATATATATATATATATATATGTATATATATGTGTCTATGTACGTATGTATGCATGCACGTATGTATGTACATAAGTATGTATTATGTGATGTGTGTGTGTGTGTTAGTGTGTGTGCACATATATATATATGTATACATATGTATATATATATATATATATATATATATATATATATATGTGTGTGTGTGTGTGTGTGTGTGTGTCTATACACACACACACACACACACACACACACACACACACACACACATATATATATGCACACATATATTTGCTGACATATCAAATGTTTTACTAGTTTGAGAAACACTGCTTTGTAAAACC
Organism: Octopus bimaculoides; assembly: GCF_046866305.1. NCBI lineage: Eukaryota > Metazoa > Mollusca > Cephalopoda > Octopoda > Octopodidae > Octopus > Octopus bimaculoides. The sequence continues at coordinate 23,830,269 of NC_142935.1, forward strand.
GAGCTGTCTACCCTATTAGAGGTGACTTCTATTGGTCGTAGCTCTGAACTAAAACTGGTGTAATAAGAACAATAAAAGTCAGAATAGAATTATTCTTGCATGATGACCAAGCAGTCAGGTGGAAACTCCAGCAAAAACCAATGGCATATATTAAAGTCTGTCTTTGGTGTTATATATGAAAGTGGTCTCTGCCATAACCATTTTCGACATCGGAAGGAAATAGAGTAGTAGTAGTAGTAGTAGTAGTAGTAGTAGTAGTAGTAGTAGTAGTAGTAGTAGTAGTAGTAGTAATGGTAGCTATAATAGTACGATCTAACAATGACGTCTGTGTGTGGTCATTTGACGTACTAGATCTACTTCAACTCGGGCATCGGCGAGTTCTTAATATAGTTATAACGTGTACTGGGAATCTAGTAGTTGATATATATATATATATATATATATATATATATATATATATATATAGTCTCGGAAAATAGCACGATGTTTCTCCCCGTACTGCCTTCAATGAAATGTTTAAAGAACTCTTATAATGCTTAAATATCAAGTGTCAAAATAAGAGTACTATTGTCGAATATTCACCGATAACAATTACAGTTTATTCTTGGTTACTCTCCTGATAGACATATTACCATGTCATTCCATCAGTAAATTACAGGTCTGTTTTAATTAGTATGCAACACTATCATCATTAGATAATGTCATAAACAAAAACTTATTTATAACATATAGATGCGTCGTTATTTGATCGTTAAAGATCCAAAGTTTTTTCGTAAGTTTGTCCAAAACGTCCATGTTTGTCTTCTGACTTTTTCTGAGCCCTTGTTTCAAATATTGTGTGTGATATAAAGCTTTCCTTTTATAAGTCCTATGTTACTACCGTGGCTGGAAAAAAAACTCTACAAAATAGATGGGGGGAAGCGTATTATATATGATGCATGGGTGCCAGGGAAATATGTCTTACACATCATATGTGAGACACAAAACAAAGAGTGAAATTACATTTGATATTAATAGATGTATTATTGTTTTAAAACAAACGTCTTAAGCAAAGTTATTATCATTACATATTTCTTCTTTTAAGAATGGTAGCTATGTTTTGAGGAAGAGTTGGGTGTTATAACTAGGAATTCGAACGACCATGTACAAGTACTGTTTGTGTTTGTGCTTCATTGCGTTTGTCCGTTCACTTGATTTACAGATTCTCCTTCGATGTGTTATTAAATTCAAATCCGTTCTAATTGTTTCGTTGTGTTTCTGGGATCGATACATTGTCATCGTCGTCGTCGTCATTGCTGTTGTTTATTGCCAGATCAGCTAGGATCAAGCAGAATTATAATGAAAGCTACCCCATTCGTGACGAAACCGCCTTCTCAGTTATACTTCATCTCAAAGTAAATTATACAATGTTTCGCTCCTTTTTTTTCAGAGAAAATAGATGATAATTTTGAGTCTATAACTGCTATTTGTAGCATATCAATAAACCATATGAAGGTTCCTTTACTCTCCGTTTAGCCGCACACTTCTGTGAATTTGGAAGCATAATTTGTTTTCCGGAAGATTAATCAGGGAAGGTGTACCACCGTTTCCCCTAAATGGTTATTCTCCTTCTTTATATTTTAGACAATATTTTGTATACAGTAACGAATAGCTAACGCAACAGGATGGTGAATTTTTGCAAGAAATCATAGAAAATCAAACAATATAGCTTCAGAGTTTATTATCGGTGCTTCGATTTGAAGCCCTGTTAGGCTCCGTGTTGAATAATGTATTTTATAAAATAATGATCAGCCATTAACTGACGGGGTAGGTAGCGTTTCTGTTCAAATGCCTCTATCAGCCTATCGATACCTCGTTGATCATGAGTTCAACGGCATTAAAAGTTTACATGTCGTTTCTAGTAAGACTTCTAAAATGTTGTGGACGCAGTAAGATTGTGTGTTTAAGAAGTTCACTCCATATTCACAAGGCATCAGGTCAACTCCACCGCTCAGCAAATTGGGAAATTGTCCTATCCCATAAGATTCTCTCGGTTCAAGCCTTGCAAATAAAACTAGGTAGAAATAAAGTGGTTAAAGATTTTCATCTTGTTGGCTGTAATTTTCATTAATACTGGGTTTTCTAACGGCTATTCCTTTACATTTATTCTTCATTGAAAATCAGGGTTCATCACCACTTCTCCCCAGCAAAGGAATCGATTCCTAGTATTCGCATTGCTGTTTACAGAGTTTATAAACCCCACACTGCAGTTTCTATCGCTTTTTGCTTTTTTTTTTGTGGTGTTAGCAATATTAATTTTCATTTTTGGTCAGTGTCCTTATATTTTTGTTCGTTAGTGTACGCTCTCGGTTTTATTAATTCAGTCTTATTTAGCATTGTATCCAAACATTTTTTCTCCTTCTCTAGTTGGTTGTTCCCGTTTTTCGGATATTGGATTGAGTTGTTCTTTCCTTAGTAAGATCAGTGGGGTGGAAGTCATCCAACGTTCGCAGATTTCCGCTTTGTTATTGTTTTTCAGCATATTGCAAAATGCGAATTTTCTGATATTAGAATTTTTACTCCATGCATAGCTTATTCGCCTTTTTATAAGGAAAAGGGGGATCTGGAACTATTTTCAGATATTTCTGAAAGGTGGTGAATTATATTCCGTTGTCCTTGTCTTTACGATCGTTTCAATGTGTTGCACAACTATTCGACGTTGCTAAATGTCTGAGAATCCAAAAATTTGTAGAGAATTTTGCCTAGGTCGGAAACTATATTACAGACTTCTTTCAGTTCCTGGAGAATTTCTTCATTTCTGTTTTTGTTCTTTCCCTCTGGTTTAAGCAGATATATATGATGAATCATAGTGAAAATCTTCACTAAGTATATTCAGGCGAAACCACTTTCAGCATGATCCTGTAAATCGAAAAGTGAGAGCGAGAGGGCACTTTGCTCTCATGAGTTTATTCCCACCCTGCCTGAGGTTAGGTGGTATTTTCCGTAGGCTTTTCTT
>NC_142935.1:23838263-23840763 GCF_046866305.1 Octopus bimaculoides
AGAGAGAGAGATACATAAATTCAGACAAACAGTCAAGCAGATGATCTTTCGTTGAACATCGTAGAATTAGTGTTATCAAATTATCATTAGGAAAGTAATGATGTGAAAAGCCCACGTGAGAATTTGCAAGCGTTTCATCAATTTCACGGCAAAGAATTGCAAGAAGTTTTTTTTTCTTTTTTACCAAAATCTTGGCTCTGCAAATCCAAACATACAAAAGGGATCTGAAAACGTAGAAGACAATAAAGCAGAACTGAACTATACAATATCGTTTATAAATTAGATGATATTTGTTCTTGGTTAAATGCCATTCCTGAGAAAGCTGGGCTGGGTTTCCAGTTATAATCACCCCTTCGCTATTTAAAGTTGCTCGAGTTTTAAGATTGTGAAGCGTGATATAAGTGGCGTTTTGCAGGTATTTCTAGCAGCTGCACTGACCACACACCAGACTCTGTTGTTGATTCATATCATAGAGTCAGATATGCGAATATAAACATGAAAGCACATTTACTGTAATGTCACTTAACAGTGGGGGAGTGACATGAAGAACATTTTACTGATATTACTAGCAGTTTCGTTGACCACACAGGGACTGTCTATTTGATTCATATCTTACAGATGAAGGTTGAATAAGTGAATGTAAAAATGAATGACTACTGGCCGTAACGTAACTCAATATATTTTATTCACTTAATCTTCAAAATTTCTCCCACTTTTCTTCTTTTAATGAAAGATGTTTCTAGTTGGATTTTACTTTCACTTCAGTAATCCGTCGACTATCGCGGGTGTTACGTTCCAAAACACCCTTCGAAAGGTGAAAATCCGCAAAGTAGAAACAATACTGTGCTGCATATTTTTTTAATTATTTTTATAATTTGTATATATTCATTTTATTATAAATGCAAAACAACACTACACACTAAGCCTCCCGACTTTCGTTTTCCATACAGTACATGCGATTCTTTGTTTACTCATCTACAGTACACTAGGTATTTTCTTTTAATATATCTTAATTATATGTTATACAGTTAATGTATTATACAGTGCAATACTGTAGTGTATTTTTATTTATTAATTTATTAATTTTTAGACGTTAAAATGCCTATCTTACCACAGAAATAATTAAAATCTAAAAAAAAAAAAATATATAAATACACATCGGTCCCAGAAACCCGCGATATACAGAGAGGAGACCGCGATATAAATTTATATATATTACCAGAAAAATCTGCGATGTACTGATGACGTGATAGGTGAATCGTTATATGACGAGGGATTAAATACTGTATTCAATACAAAATATTTTTTTACTTGTAATCCTCAGGATAAAAAAATGTGCAATTTCAAAAACCTAGTGATTTTAAAGTCCTTAGTAATTTTCTTTCCCTATTTGTGACAACCAAGCATATACGGAAAACCTACTATTTATATCAGTAATTGGAGTCGTTATCGGCACAGTTAAGAAACTGTTAACGTATTCAACGCTGGCGTTATCAAAATAACCAGAAATAATTATTTTAATTATTTCGTCTGTCATAATTCCCCGAGTAATTTAAACAACATTTTCTTTCTCACATTTCAAAGCTTTAAGCATTACTTATATTAATTCTAATATGTCTGTTTATATAATTTCGATAATCTATATCATCGAACCTGATCGAAAAAGAACTGATAACTTTACAAGTTTACAAACCACATTAATAGATGGCGCCGCAGGCATACATTATTATAATAATTTCTAATATAAGTGCCAGGACACGAATTTGAGAAAGGGATTATTCGATTAATCTTCCCCAGTATTTGATTGCTACGTTGTTTTATCGACTCTGCAAGGATAAAGAGAAAATTTGACCTCGCAGGTTAGAGATTCGGACTTATAACGGAAAGTGCATTACTTGAATACTGCGAAGTATTTTGTCAAACTCTCTGCCAAAACCCACCCTCACAGACACACACACACAGGCGCACATATACACACAGGAGCACACATACACACAGATGCACACACATACACACACATGAGGTGGTGCTGAAAAGTTTGTGGCTTTGCATAAAAGAAAACAGAGGAGGTTCAGCTTATGATTTTAAGTAACATGTTCCTCTCTCTGATTCACACTTTTATTGCAGCAGTCCTTCAGTTTTTCTAAGCGCTGTAAAAGAACTCGGAAAGTTGGGCCTCCAGCCAGGCCATTCACGATACTGTTAAGGTCAGAAACTTTTCAGTATCTCCTTTGGCTAGAAACATGTCTGTGTGAACAATAAGTACGATTAGCACAACTGCCTTTCTTGCGTGATTCCGCCATGTAAAACTCTGGAGACTTTTCTTTAGCAAAAACTACATATTCACTCCTCTTGAATATAATTTAGTACCGAACTCTGTAGAAGATCATACATAAATATATGCATTTGTGACTGTGCAAGTATTTGTGTGTGTGTGTGTGTGTGTGTGTGTGTGTGTGTGTGTGTGTGTGTGTGCGTGCGTGTGTATGTGTTTGGTTGA
>NC_142935.1:23845763-23855763 GCF_046866305.1 Octopus bimaculoides
AAAAAATGCACCGGGTAGGAGTTCATAGCTTATTTCGAAACACGTTCACGTTTAAGTAATATATTTTGCATATCCTGAAATATTTGGTCAAGCAATGTTACTAGTAGACAGTATGCCTTAATCGAAGCAGGACGTATTACTGATGCTGTTTGGAGGCGCAATGGACCAGTGGTTAGGGCAGCGGACTCACGGCCGTTGGATGGGGTTTCGATTCCCAGACCGGGCGTTTTGAATGTTTATTGAGCAAAAACACCTGAAGATCCACGAGGCTCCGACAGGGATTCGTGGCGAACCCTGCTGCACTCTTTCCCCACACTTTCTCTCACTATTTCTTCCTGTTTCTGTTGTACTTGTATTTCAAAGGGCCAGCCTTGTTACAGTCTGTCACACTAAATCACGTACATGTGGAGTGCTCAACTACTTGCGTGTTAATTTCACGAGCAGGATGTCCCATTGATCGGATCGACTGGAAACTTCGTCGTTGTAACCGACGGAGCGCCACGACTGAGGCTTTGCTAACTATATTTGATTCATGCAGGTTTATGTGAAACTATGATGAAGGATTTTGCTCTATCGTTCGGAGAGAGTTCACGCGTGTAACCATCCATAGGGAAACATCTACTTACACAGTTATTTAATAAGAGAGATGGTGAAGAACTTGAGGTTCTCTTAGCAATAGGATGAAAGGTATTGAAATGGTTGAGAGCGAAGAATTGAGACGGACAGGTGGGTGGACAGAGAAAAATTTGAATTGCTATAAACTTTATGAAAAATGATAAAAGAGTGGAAAATATTACATATAAGAATGGTTCACCAATTAGATTCCGTCTATAGTAGACTACGTGCTTTTGTGTTGGTGGCAAACAAGATATATGGTGTGTCTCAGGATATTAGCGTTTCTACTATTTAGATTTTTACCTGATATTAATGAATACATATGTATATGTTATTACACATTGATAAAGAACCTCGGCACTCTATGTAAGTTCCTTTTTATCTTGTGAAACAAATCTTCAGATGTAAACCGACAATTGGCATTGTAAACCGACAATTGGCATTGTAAAGCCACCGCCTTACAATGCTATGGTCAAGTATGCAATGGAAGACAGTGGTAGATGAACACCCATGGCATTATGACAGACAACATAAGAGAACACGATAGGTGATGTGATTGTTAACATATCCAACACACGGCAAGTTGATGATGATGATGATGATGATGAGGATGAGGATGATGATGATGATGACGACGACGAGAATGACGATGAACGTACTATCATTCAATGCCTTTGTAATTAATTCTTCTTCCCCTCTTCCTCCTCTTTTTCTTCTTCTCCATCTTATTTTTCGCTTTCCTCTTCTTCCATCACTTAATTCTTCCTCCATCTCCTACTTCTTCCTTCATCTCCTCCTACTTCTCCTGCTCCTCCTGCTCGTTCTTCCTCTCCTCCCCCACTTCTCCCCCTCCTCTTACGTCTTCCTACCCTCTTCCCCCTCCTCTTCTTATCATCATCATCGTCGTCATCATCATTATATCCATCATCATCATCATCATCATGATTATTATTATTATTATTATTATTATTATTATTCTCATCATCATCATCATCGTTCTATATGTTTCATGAGTGTCTTTCTATTGATGTTCTCCGCATTGTTGTCTTCTCCTGCATCTGATTGTTTTTGTTGCTTCAGGTTACTCATTGATGTTTCTTACGATTGAAACTAATATAGAGTCTACCATTGTCTAGGTATCTCTGTATTTGCAGAATTTATACACGCATATGCCTACATACACCCTCATATACACACTAACGCACCCATACAACTACCAGCAAATATCACATACACATATACACACACATACACACACGCGCATACATGTGGATATTTATTCGTATGTATATTTGAACTTCTTGTAGTTAACTATCATAAAAGGGACTCGAGAATTTAATATGCCGACAGTTAAATTTTAAATATTAAACAATATTGCTACAAACAGCAGTAAGTTTCCATCTTGTGTTTGCAGAATTGTGTTAGATTAACGGTGGACAATTTTTGAGGTGGTGTCAGAAGTGATGAAGTTGAAAGTGGAGAAGAAGAAGAATTTGGTTTGAGAAGTGGATTTTGTTCTTTGTCAATTATGTTTAAATTTTATTCGGATTTATGGTGAAAAACCTAATGCAATCGGAATAGGAAGAAACATGAAGGAAAAAAAAGGAATTGAAGAAAAATGAAGAAGGAGACGACGGAAAAGAAGTAGAAGATCGGAAAGATAACGAAGAGGAATAAGAAGAGAGAGAAAAAGAAGAAGAAGAAGAAGAAGAAAAAGAAGAAGAAGAAGAAGAAGAAGAAGAAAAAGAAGAAGAAAGAGAAAAAGAAGAAGGAGAATGAGGAGGGGTGGTGGAGGGGGAGGAGTAGGTGGAGGAGTAGCAGGTGAAAAAGAAGAGGAAGTGGAAGAAAAAGGAGGAGGAGGAGGAGGAGGAAGTTGAAGAGAAGAAGAAGAAGAAGAAGAAGAAGAAGAAGAAGATCAAATGGTTTAAGGGCTTAATGTGGTAAAGAACGGGTCCGTTCGTGCTACAGATCATGATGGGAGGGATAACTTCCCTTGGCAAACAGGACACAGTAGTGTGTCGATAAGCCAGCTGGAGGAGATGTCCTCCTGGGGCTAAAAGCAACAGTAACATCCACCCCTAGGGGTCAGCCACACTTAAGTGGCAATATACTTCACTATATATATATATATATATATATATATATATATATATATATATATATATATATATATATATATATATACATATATATATATGTATATATATATATATATATATATATATATATATATATATATATATATATATATATCTATATATATATATATATATATATCTCACTCTTTGTCTGTCTATCAGTCTCTCTCTCCCTCTGTCTGTCTCTCTTTCTATCTATATACATATATATATATATATATATATATATATATATATATATATATATATATATATAACTGGATATTAACATATTTAAAATTAAAAACAAATGAAAAAGAAACAGGTCTAAAATGAAAATACGAAAACGTATTCAAATTTTGAAATATGAAAACTATGGGTAGAAAGTGAATACGATAGTGATAAATGCGTAAGATATACAAAAACACCGACACATATACACATTTTTTTTTTTACGCAGTGACAACATATTGAAATAAAACTAGTAGACTTTACGTCAAACACATATCTACTTTTAACCATGATATAACAAGTGTGTCTGTTTGTTTGTCCATGTTCGGTAGTCCGTGTGACAATATGATAGACGGTTCATGCTTTTAGGTATTATGTGTGTATAAAGTTTACTTTTACAGGCTTCTGTAGCATTTCAATGGTTATTAGTGTATGTTTATTTTCGTATGATTGTACGACTGTGAACGCATTTATCTCTGTCTGTGTGTGTTTTAAACTATATTCCAGTATCGGTATATAGATTTTAGCCTAGAGCTAGTCTATATAAGCATGTTATGTATGTACGCATGTAGGTATTTTGTAACCATGCACACACACACAATATACATGCAAACATCGACACATATATATTTATGCACATCCATGTGAATACATATAGTTGTAGGTATATATATGGCTATAACTAGTTATGTGTATATGTGTGTTTATGGATGTGTCTTTATGTATTTCAACAGGTTTATATATATACATATATTTATATATATATATATATATATATATATATATATATATATATATATATATATATATATATATATATACGTTTAAATTAATGAGCATATGTGCATGTATGTATATATAAATATTATTATTTATATCTATCTAACCTATCTAACCATACACACATATTCACACACACACATATATATACGCATGTATGTGCGAATGTTTCAGTGATTATATGATTGTGTTGTTACACATGTCTATGCTATTTTCTCTGACATTTTGCAAGAGAACTCTAGGCGTCTCTGGAAGGATATCTATCTCTCTCTCTCTCTCTCTCTCTCTCTATCTATCTATCTATCTATCTATCTATCTATCTATCTATCTATCTATATATCTATCTATCTATCTACCTATCTATCTAATTATGTATGCATGTATCATATATCTATGTACGTATGTATGTATATATCAATGTATGCATGTATGTATGTTTGTATGTATGTACGTATGTACGTATGTATGTTTGCATAGAATACACCTGTTCGTGTATGTGCGCGCATTTGTGTCTGCGTATTTGAAGAAGATGCGTGAAACGCCCCATCGTATTTACTTCATCAATACATATTTCCATTCAATTTGTCAATAAACGGAAACCAATATTAATAATACTGCTGCAAACTACTACTACTACTACTACTACTACTACTACTACTACTACTACTACTACTACTACTACTACTACTACTACTACTACTCAAACGACAGCAATAAAGACGAAGAAAATATCTACAACTACAACAATAATGCTGGTGATAATGCTAATTATTATCAAATTTCTGCACAAGGCCAGCAATTTGAAGGGAGTGGGTAAGTAGATTGCAGGATAATAAATATAAGCCCCAATACTCGGTATTCACCTCGTATTGCCGTATATTGTTAAAAGCACAAAGCATGAGGAGCACATGAAAGCAGTTCAGCAGCATGGGTGAAATTGCTGAATCATGTGGTTTCTGCGTATTTGTGCGTCATCAGTAGCAAGTATTATCAATCAGCTTCATTCTTAAACGGGTTTCACTCGCGCTGGTATGAAGGAAGACAATGATAAATGAGTCACTTGTATCACAAGTAGCTGGTAGACTTGGTAAATTTTGTTATTAACGACGTGACGTAAGTAATATTAGAACCGAATAGCAATCTGTATATTTACTAACATGGACATCCTCAAATAAATCCAGAATACTTTGGTATTCGTCTTGAGAAAGTATCTCGTGGAGACATATAAAAAGTACAGCAATTACATCGCCGTCGTTGAACAGTTTTTGTCTGTTACTGGTACTAATAAATGAAGGTTTTGTTTAGATCTAAAAGCACTTAATATTCTACTAAACTCTACATCTGAAATTTTTAGTGAATGTAAGCGTCTGGAAATTTTTTTTCTTTATTGAATTGGAAACATGCCACCCTCTCCGGTTTAAGCATTGCAATCTATTTGACCTTCACTCTGCTTGCAATTAATTTGCACCAGCCATAATGATTCTGATTTGGACTGGCCAAAAATCTTAATTTTCTTTTTTCTTTATTTCATTTGTCGTTTTTCTATTAAATTCCATTCATCCTTTCTTGTCTTTTCTTAATGAGCAGCGTCCTTTGTAATTTTCTTCACAGATCATCTTTCTGCATCATTTTTATGTGTATCTATGGTTGTTCTTTTTGAAGAATCTTTTATTTATTTATCAGAGATTTCCATTAAAGGCATGGGACACTTTATAAGTGTCCAAATTACTAATGGCTAAGAAATGGCGTAATTTCAAGCAGGGTATTTAAAAGTATTGTTTCCGAGTTGAATGTTATTTTAAAATGATTTGTGACGAAAGCCATGTATGCCTCGTTATGTTTAAAGACGTTACAGTAGACTATTTTTATTATATTCTTGAAAGGTAGACAGGCTCAAAAACAAACTCTTATTTTGGGTATTTCTTGGTTATTGCAATATAGTTCTTAATTCTTTCAAAGGATTGAGGATTCGTATTAAACTTAGGAGACCGTCGTCACGATATAACACCCCCACCGCCCAACCGTCGAAAAATTAATTTAAGGTAGTTAAGGAGCTACAGACCGACGAGTTCGTTCACTAATACTAGATAGGGAGCGACTAAGCTGCCGCTGCATGGCGATCTGTATGTTTTCACGTAATCCATAATGATCCGTCAAAGTTGATTAGTGACATTCTAACATTCCTATAAATAAATCCCGCAAGTATTTGAATATGTAGATTGCTTAGCTTTTGTCAAGACTCGTGCTTTAATTGAGATATACTAGATAACAGGAAACTGGTATTGTTTGTCAGTTTCTAGTATATTTTCAATCATTTAGATATGTGAGTTTCTAGATGTGGGTTGTGGTTTTGTGTAATATCTCTTTGCTAATTTAACCGTTGAAAGATTGGCTTGAAAGTAACACACAGGGGTTACCTTGTCATGAGTGTAACCCTCATGGTTACTGAACGTTAACTGCGGTTACTTGGAGTGGGGTATGGGTGTCAAGATTTCTGTTCTATCAAGCGTGCCAAACTGCATATTTATTTCAGCACCGACGTTAATTTACTGTTCAAAGTGGTTTATCCTCCATTGTGTTGTTAGTTTGGTGTTATGCCCATTAAGATATTAAAAAGAAAACTATTTTGTGATGACTACTTAATATCAAATACTAGATCCATTTATACGTGAATTTTTTAAAGCTTCGAACCTTGTTGTTCGAGTACGGACTTCGTGTTGGAACACATTTGCTCTATTCTTAAAATTGATGCTGTTGATTAGGTTAAACAACTCATCCTAGCTGTTGATTAGAAGCTGATTCTGCAGTGGATATTCTATGATCTGAACCCAAATTCATCATCAAATTATCAAATGATTTCTTTGATCTATACCTTCACTCAAAATGGGGAAACCATGATGTTATTAGAAGGGATGAGGATAATGTAATTTACTGATATCTTTACTATTGTCTTTTATTATAATAATAATAATGATGATGATGATGATGATGATAATAATAATGATAATAATATTTGCTGTTGTAGTTATTGCCATTGTATTAACATTGCTAGAATCATCATAGCGGTCATTCACGTAATCACGAATTTCTTTTTCTTCCTCTCTGAATATATATATATATATATATATATATATATATATATATATATATATATATATATGTGTGTGTGTGTGTGTGTGTGTGTGTGTGTGTGTGTATGTATATACATATATGTATATATGTATGTATGTATTCAGAGAGGGGGGGGGAGAAAGAGAAAGAGAGAGAGAGTGAGAAGTGTTCATGTGTTATATTTATTACTAATATTATCAAAGCTCATAATTTTTGGAACACAATGCTCTGTATCTGTGTTACTGTCGTTGAGAGGTTTGATATTATTGTTGTCATCAATATCATCATTTCTATTACAATCGCTCTTGTTATTGATTCCTATCTGTGATCCTTCGATACATCCCTTACAACAGTGACAGAGATAGCTAACTAATAATCATCATCATCCTCGTCCTCCTTCTCGTCCTCCTCCTTCTCCTCCTCGTCCTCCTCCTTCTCCTCCTCGTCCTTCTCCTCCCCGTCCACCCCGTCCGCCTCCTTCTCCTCTTCGTCCACCCCCTTCTCCTCCTCGTCCTCCTCCTTCTCCTCCTCGTCCTCTCCTCCTCCTCATCATCAATGTTGTCGCCGTCGCCGTCGTTCCTGTGATCATCACTACATACATGTGTTAAAATCTTCTACAAATAAGAAAAAAAGAAAAAAGAAAGAAAACGGTTATAACTATGGAACACATGTGAAGACAAAATTTAAAACTTCATTATAATGAAGAACGCTACACAGCTCAATAAATGTATTTACAGATAAGAAATTAGAAAAGAGAATATTCATAAAGCATTGAATATGTCTTGATCCATTTGATTTTAATTCTTATCAATTTTATAAGTACTCGACAATATGTGATCCAAATGACTAGAATATGTAACAGTATACAATACCAGTATTAATTTTTTCTAAAAGAACAAAGATATGTTTCATGACAGAATAAATAATCCTTACCTATGTCCGTATATTTCATGATGAAAAAATGATCAGTAAAATAATATTCAATGTTAGAGAACATCTATCGACGGCAAATTTCAAAGCTACGAATTGCGTTTCAAACTAAAAAGGAAGCCTGCTCAACATATTTGTTACGCTTTGTATTAGCTCCAAGTCAGTTCTTCTGAAATTCGCCTATGATCAAAAGTTCTGGCACTCCGTCGGTTGGTTACGACACTGTTCCAGTTGATTCGTTCAACGAAACAGCTTGCTCATGAAGTCAACGGGAAAATGGCTGAACACTCAACAAACACGCTTAATCTCAACACAGTTCTAAGATTCAGGGTGACACAATGTGACAAGCTGGTCCTTGCAATACAAGTTCTACTAATTTTCGCCAGGAGATCTATCTGGAGTAACGTGAAATAAAGTGCCTTACTCAAGGGCACAATGCTCTGTAGGGAATCGAACTCGCGATCTTACCACTGTGAGCCACATATCTTCACTATGTTCAATAATATTCCCACCTTGACCATCCGTCATTTTCATATTTCGGATAATTAATTCTTCATAATTCTTGGCGGGATTAGAAGCTTCAGGTTAAAATTAAGTAATAACGTAAAAAATTCATAGAATACGCTTAGTATTATGTTGCTAACATATTAAGATGCTCCTAATAATTTCTATATTTATCTACTATATAATTTACTTGTTGTGGAGGCGCAATGGCCCAGTGGTTAGGGCAGCGGACTCGCGGTCATAGGATCGCGGTTTCGATTCCCAAACCGGACGTTGTGAGTGTTTATTGAGCGAAAACACCTCAAGCCCCACGAGGCTCCGGCAGGGGATGGTGGCGAACCCTGCTGTACTCTTCCACCACAACTTTCTCTCACTCTTACTTCCTGTTTCTGTTGTGCCTGTAATTGAAAGGCACAATATCCCCGAGAATTACGTTAAGGGTACACCTGTCTGTGAAGTGCTCAGCCACTTGCACGTTAATTTCACGAGCAAATTTTTCCGTTGATCGTATCAACTGGAAACCTCGTCGTCGTAACCAACGGAGTGCCAACCATGTATTCAGCTGTAATATTTTAAATAACCTAATCTACGGAACAAAATCAAAACAATCTAATTGGAACACTGCTAAAGAAACATCTATAATTTTGTTTCACTAAAATATAAATAAGAATATTTACAAGACAGAATATCTACGCGTCCTACCACTTTCATATATTATTATAATTACAATAGTATTGAATGTCTTTGATACGAACGAACAGAATATGTAAGAGTAGAGAAAAAAGACACCCTTAAAATAGACATCCTCCCAAAAGAACGATCTACATGGCCTCTAAATACTGCTGAATACACGAGACTACAGTGGCTTAGGAACACGTTTGTACAGGTATATGGTGAAAAGGGTTGAATAGAAATCATTTCTGTTAGAGAAAGTTTCTTGTAAGTAATTAGGTTAGGTTTTCAACACCTAGAAATTAAATCTACGTTGGAAGCAAAATTATGTATACAATTTAAAGAAAGTTTATATTAGTAACAGACGTACGCACGTACACACACACACACACACACACACACACACACGCACACACACACAACCAAACACACACACACACACGCACACGCACAAATAGACCTGAGTCCGTACATGATGCATCTTTCTTGAAGTATGTACACCTAATATTACAAAAACTATAGACAAACAACGATCATTTATCTGAACGAGAAACATATCTAGGTTACACGCTTGTTCTAATAAAAACGAAAAGGCTATTAGTCATCGAAGAAGGGCTGATGTTACTTTCGCAAGTAAAAGGCGAACAACTGGCGATCGTTTAATATAGATGTGTAACGTTCTTTATGCGGCCATTTTCGTGAAATAATACACCATCTTCTATCAGGATGTACAACCAATATTTCCTATAAATTATTCTTGGAGACGTAACCTTATAGAGGCTAGTAGATCTAGTGTATAAAAATGCAGTTAGCTGTGTAATTCCAATTGTTGAAATACAAATTCTTTGAAAGGAGCTGATCTTATGGACGACACACATCTGATTTACGAAATGGACAGTGTAGATTTTACTTATTACCATATAGACTGATTACCAGTTGACAAAGACAGTGATAGAGGGAGACAGAGAGAGAGAGGGGGGAGACAGAGGACGGAGAGAGAATTTAGGATTAGTTTCCATGGCTAAAATAATAGTAAATGA
>NC_142935.1:23868263-23873263 GCF_046866305.1 Octopus bimaculoides
GGAATGTTTACGTAACTACGGGCACTATTTTGTGTAATTTGTGACAGTTGGGGAGAGATTACGGATCCTACACTAGGCTAGCATAATTCATGTTGGGTTTATTTCATTGGATGTGCGCCACTGTTGCTTTTATTTTTATTAATCAAATGTTGTAATTGTGCTTTCTGAATATGTGTAAATGTTTTACTATATTTCTTCTTTTCTCTGTCTGCTGTGAATGTTATACATAACCTTAGTAATTTTCGGCTTTTTGTTATTTATCTCCTAATGTGTGATGACGGGTTGTATACAGCTCAATGTCATGCCATGTGTATGATTTGGTACTGGAGCTAACACCAACGCTTGCAGCTCCTGTTACTATATACAAGTTCATCTTGTATATAGTATATAGTATAAATGAAACAACCTCAAATTATGTTAAAAAGTGCTCCTAAAAATACTGGATCTAAAGCTAACCCCACATAAAAAAAAACCCACATGCCCTCAACTTAACTGCAGCTTTATTAGCATAATTAGCCCTTAATGATTTATTGCTTGTATGCTATCGTTGTTGCTTACTTATATATCTATCAAATCTGGTGACTAAGGGTGATTTTTATTTTAATAAAAGGATTGTGTTTGATGTTTGAGTGGATAGGGTTATGACGCGGTCAGGGAAATAGAGAAGAAATTTAAGATTACTGAGATGAATGTAAAATTCTGGCACATCTAAACGACGCAAATTAGTGAATGTATTCTGACATATGCGTTTGGTGAGGATTGCTTAGTTTATAGACTAATGATACAGTATATATCTTGTACAAGACTTTCGCGAGCGATAAGTTTCCAGAAAGGCGTATTTCCTTTCTTCATACCTGGCAAGGAACAAGTGCTTGAAAATATGGCTCTTAATACTGCGTTTGTTCAAATTAATAACTTTCCCCCACGTTTGCGCTAACCACTTAGAATGTCTTATTTCCACTAGATACATACGAACAAATATATGTATGTATATCCATATATATATATGTGCGTGTGCGTTTGTGTGTGTGTGTGTGTGTGTATGTGTGTGTGTGTATGTGTGTGTGTGTGTGTGTGTGTATGTATATGCATATACATGTGTGTGTATATATATATATATATATATATATATGCATAATTATATATGTATATATATATATATATATATATATATATATGCTTTATTTAACCACTTACAATTTATAAGTGTTGTATTAGCTACCGGTTCGAAATTTGCTCACTATGGTCTTACAGACTTTTTCTTCTAAGCTGCTACCGACATTAATATTGTTTCTCTTACATAGGTTCAGGTAATCGAGAACTGACCGAAAGTGCCTTCTCTTCGACGTGCAGGTAGATGCCAGCTAATTAGTTAGTTGCTATGGAAACATTGTGTGAACCAGGTGGTGTTATGTGTATTGAGTTTTCTTTATTACTCCATGGTAATGTGTAAGAATCTCTTAACAATAGCTATAAGAGATAAAAGTCGATCTCCATATGTGCTAATGTATATAGTGGTAAGTAGCTTGCTTACGAACCGCATGGTTCTGGGTTCAGTCTCACTGCGCGGCAACTTGGGTAGGTGTTTTCTGCTATAGCCTCGGGCCGCCCAAAGCCTTGTGAGTGGATTTGGTAGACGGAAACTGAATGAAGCCCGTCGTATATATGTATGCATATATATATATATATATATATATATATATATATATATATATATATATATATATATATATGTGTGTGTGTGTGTGTGTGTGTGTGTGTGTGTGTGTGTGTGTGTGTGTGTGTGTGTGTGTGTATGTTTTTGTGTTTGTGTTTGTTCCCCCAACATCGCTTGACAACCGATGGTGGTGTTTACGTCCCCGTAACTTAGCGGTTCGGTAAAAGAGAACTGATAGAATAAGTACTAGGCTTACAAATAATAAGTCCTGGGGTCGATTTGCTCGACTAAAGGCGGTGCTCCAGCATGGCCGCAGTCAAATGATTGAAATAATAAAAGAGTAAAAGTGTATATGTATTCTATTATAAATTAAACGCAAAACACCACACACTCGTCTCCTGACTTTCGTTTTCCATACATTACGTGTAATTCTTTGTTTATTCATCTACGGAACACTACGTATTTTCTTTTAATATATTTTAATTAATGTGTTATATAGTGCAGCGCTGTACTGTACTTTTTATTTATCAATTTATTAATTTTTAAGCGGGAAAATGCTTATTTTACCACAGTAATAATTAAAAAAATCTAACATATGAATACCTATCTGCTGCAGAAACCCGCGATATACTGAGGAGTCCGCGATATAAATTTACATATATCAACCAAAAAAAACCGCGATGTACTGAGGGTACGATAGATGGACCGTGATATGACGAGTGGTTACTGTATTCAGCAGAGTCCACTATGCTGCAAGTACCTGAGCAGCACAGTAGCCACCGGCTTGATGATAATTTTGTCCCACCCCACTCTTACCGGTTGTCTTAGTAATGGTGTTATGCGACATCAGCTCTGCGCCTCTTACTAACCGAACGAAGAAAATATATGGTATATATTTTTTAATAGAGTTTTAGTTCCAATTTATTCATCTTACGAATAAATGGTAGTGGAAAGCAAGCAGGCAATTACTCTGTTTTATGAAATGGTAAATTTTTAATTTCTAATGGGAATTATTATTTATTTTAGTTTATCAATTAACCCTTTCATATCTCAATTATTTGTTTATGCGTGAATAAATGATTTTATGATTTAGAATATCAAGCAGGGAATTAATAATAGTAGCATAATATATCACGTGCAAAAGTACACATGTTACACTAAAGACTTCGAAAATATTACCATTTTGAGGCTATTAATCTGTATAATATTTAGTGTGACATATGAAACTTACGAGTGAGATTTGATTATTGATCATTTAATAAAATCAAAAGGAAATTTTTTTAGGAATTCTAACAGATTATGTCGATCTTGATGAGTGGCATTTTATCATATCACGTACAGTTGTAGGGTATACTGTCATATGAAATTGAGGTGAAGTAATTTCGTATATACGTATATGAACACATATGTTTATACATGCATACAAACATACACATTTGCTTCCATAAATACACACACACATGCGCAGTGAGAGGTTAATGAGAGAGAGAGATTGAGAGGGAAACTAGATATCTATTTACGTAAGATTATATATCTATATGTCTATGTGTTTGCGTCTGCGCATCTGTGCATGCAAACACATGCATAATTATATTCGTATTATTACAGCTATAAAATATTCATACCAAAATACATTTAAGGAAGCTCCGTGGAGAATGATAAAGAAGTGTACGCGAAATGAGCACGAGAAACAGAGATCCAGACAGACAGAGAGAAAGATCGGGAGAGAAGTTGAGTGTGAGTGAGTGAGTGAGTGACTGACTGAGTGTGTGAGTGTATGAGTGAGTAAGTGAGTGAGTCAGTGACTGAGTGTGTGAGTGAGAGGAACTTAAACAGCGAGAGACAAAGAGGGTAAGAGGACATTAGAGAGTGTTAGCACGTATTGTACACAGTGATTACATATTTCAACGTAATTTCATAAAAGCAAATCAACGATAGAGCTTAGGGAACGAAGAAAGAATATAAAACAATTCCTTGCAAACATAGTTATCGCTGTCGTTCGAGGAGAGAAATGCTTGTCTCTGTTGACGTTTCTTGTTTACTGTTTGTTGAAACTAATCTAACAATGTTTTAAATTGTGACTAGAAATAATAATATGACAAACGTTTCACATTGAACCGAAAGTTTTCTTGGTGTTTCATTCGTTTACTTCACAATTTCATTGCTCTAATTTCGTATCGGATACATGTTTGTTCTGCGAGACGTACGCGTTGAAATGAATTTTCTAAAATGCGTAACCGCAAGACTACGGTGATGTGGCACACAGACATAGTGTATGTGTGTGCGAATATATATATATATATATATATATATATATATATATATATATATATATATATATATATATATATATATATATATATATATATATATATTTATTTATTTATTTATTTATGTGTTTCAGCCAAGTGGCTGCGGTCATGCTGGTGCACCACCGTGATTTTCACGTTCCTCGCATGGCTCTTCTCCCCCACCTGATATGGTCCAATCAAGAGTTTTGATGGCACATCTGGTGTATAAGAGAATTTGACATAGCTGCCCTAAACTGCGTCTCATTACGAGCCATTGGTTCGTCTGGCACCGTGGAGAGGAAAGTGTCAAGTTTTGTCTTGAAGACCTCCGTATCCATGTCTTGCATGTCTCTCAAATGTTTTGGCAGGGCATTGAAGAGCTGAGGTCCTCTGAAACCGAGGCTGCTGCAGTATCTCGTTCTTATGTGAGATGCAGTGGACGGTACCTTTGGCACCATGCAGTGGCGACCCGTGCGGGCGTTCCTGTAGTACTTGATGCCAAAGTTTGGCACCAGTCCTTCCAGTATATTCCATATGTATATTATTACATATCTCTCCCGCCTGCGCTCCAGGGAGTAGAGACCTAGTGCCTTCAGTCGCTCCCTGTAGTTCATCTGTTGGACTGTTGCGATCTTTTTTGTATAGTGCCGCTGAATTGCCTCGAGTTCTGCTGTCCGCTTAACACTGTGTGGTGACCTCAACTGAGAGCAATAGTCTAGGCGGCTCAGAACAAATGTCTTCCACAGAGTCAACATGACTTTTTGATCCCTTGTACGGAATGTCCTCAGTATCCACCCTGCCAGTTGTCTGCACTTTGCTGTCAACTTGACAATGTGCATGTGAAATGATGCATCACTACACATGTTGATGCCCAGATCTCTTACTGTTTGTGGTTCTGGGATTGCAGTACCTCCAGGCCCTGTGTATGCCAGTTGGGAGGTGCTTGTGGTCTTGTAGCGCAGTACTTGAAATTTTTTTGCATTGAACTGCATATTATTTTGCTCTGCCCACTCATATATTGCATTTAGGTCATTCTGCAGGCTTACAATATC